>NC_025690.1:21627122-21631219 GCF_000633955.1 Camelina sativa
TTTTTTTTTGGCAATCACATAATGTAAATTTGAGAAATAACAAGATTGTTAATCACAGATTTACAATTATTACTAGTAACAGTCTATTGATCTGATCGTAAACGTCTTATCATAGAGAGGCATAAGTGTTAAGAAACAGATGTTTGTTCCCACTTGAGAGACCCGGGAGAAGAATTCTTAGTAAAAAATGTAAATGTGGCTTTTGTTTACAAGTGTAATTTTAAATGTCTAGGTGTTGGCTATTGAAGACGTGTTCAAGCATAGGGTGACAAATGTGGTTTTCATGGGAATGGGTGAGCCGATGTTGAACCTAAAGTCAGTGCTTGATGCTCATCTTTGTATGAACAAGGTAAGCCATTCTTGCATTTTGACATTGTTCTGTGTAGATATAATTGAAGTTCTTGCTAAGTATCTAGGCACTGTAAATTAATTGGCAAGTCAACAAAAAGACTTGACCGTTAAAAAATCATGTTGCTGTGCACAAGTATATGATTTTATTTCTCTGCATAATTGTAAAACAATAAGACATAGCACTCACTTGACAGCAGTATGCTTTTCATTTACTTAGGACATTGAAATCGGGCAACGAATGATTACAATATCAGCAGTAGGTGTTCCAAACACAATCAAGAGACTTGCCTCTCATAAGCTTCAGTCGACCTTAGCTGTCAGGTGCGTCCTCACTTTCTGGTTTTATTCATGTGATTCATGTGTTGGTCAAAAACTAAAATGATATTTTCTACTTTACTCAGCATTCTTAGGTCAACATACCTCAAACATATCATCAATTCTTAATTTCTAATCATGTAACATATGCTCTGTGATCGGTCACATCTTAATGATATTAGTGTTTTCATATTATTTACTTTCTCTTGAGCTGTTCTTTTGGTGAATCAGCTTACATGCGCCAAATCAGAGTCTCCAGGAGAAAATTGTACCAAGTGCCAAGGCTTATCCGCTAGAAGCAATTATGAAGGATTGTCGTGATTACTTCCAAGAAACAAATAGACGAGTCTCCTTCGAATATGCCCTTCTAGGTGTGTGAGACTTGCAGTAAACAATTTTTTTCTGTTTTGTCTCCCACATTATATTACCTAATATAAGTTTTAAAATTGATATGATGCAGCTGGTGTCAATGACAAAGTTGAGCATGCGGTGGAACTCGCAGAGCTACCCCGTGAATGGGGTAAAACTTATCACGTTAACTTGATACCTTACAACCCGATAGAAGGATCAGAGTACAAGCGACCTTACAAGAAAGCGGTATGTTACTAAACCATTAAGCTCAAGCATTCGGTTTTTGCTATTTGAATTTAGAACCTCATTAAATAAATACAAATAAAAGTTCCTTAAATAGCTTATGTTAAACCAAATGTGCAGGTCCTAGCGTTTGCAGCTGCATTGGAGTCACGTAAGATAACTGCCAGCGTCAGGCAAACAAGAGGACTTGATGCAAGTGCTGCTTGTGGTCAGCTGAGGAATAAGTTTCAGAAAAGCCCTGTAATTGCTGTGACGGATAGTCAGCCAGATGCAGAAGCTGTCGCGTCTTGATGACCTGGATTGCACAAATCTCTGGTTTTGCCATTAGATGGCTCTGTTCAACTTTGTTTTGAAAAGTAGACAGGCATGACTCAATGACGGAAAAGTGAAAGTTGTCTTTAAAGGTTTGGTCGGTCATTACAGCTGGGGATGAGGAGATTGAAGCGCACGTTTGAGAACCGACGACTTTGACATTAGTTTTATATGTCTTGGCCTATACGTTTGTGATGTGATGTATACTTTGGTTTATTATAATTGTGACGAGGAAGCCAAGTTAATAATGTTATCCAGTGAATGATATTAACAGATATCAGCTACATACACATTTTAAATACATGACATGAATTATCATTTTTTCTCCTTAACACGAATATAATGACCATCAAGGGAGTATGATTCTTGATAAGTTTTGGAACGGGTAAAATATATAACTTGTCTAATTGATTGGAAGGTGAAACCAGAAGCAATGATAAACATAAATTATGCAAGACAAATGTTAAAAATCATTATAAAAACCAGAAGCAATGATAAACATAAATTAAATTGCAAGACAAATGTTAAAAATCATTATAAAAACAAAAATTACAAAACAAATGTTTAAGTTACAATTTTCTTTTTGCATATACTGAAATATAATTATTACAAAGACTCGACGGATCTACACCAGAGATATTAATGTGAAACATGCGATTGATAAGGGATGGTGAAAACTCAAACAT
Organism: Camelina sativa; assembly: GCF_000633955.1. Classification (NCBI taxonomy): domain Eukaryota; kingdom Viridiplantae; phylum Streptophyta; class Magnoliopsida; order Brassicales; family Brassicaceae; genus Camelina; species Camelina sativa. Next base: position 21,629,381 of record NC_025690.1, read on the forward strand.
CTTACCCCAGATGTAGATTTGCATTAAAGTGACTGATATAAGTAATTGTATCAACAATTGTTCCTCCCCACATAATTAGAAAAACGCATTTATTTAAAAATTATTCCTACAAAATTTATAGATCTATTTTGCATATCCTGAAATATGTTCATTTCTTTTTCTAAATTATATTTAGAATAAAAAACCATTACGATATGTTGAACTTAGAATTCACTATGTTGGACTTAGAATCCGCTATGTTGGACTTAGAATGGTGAATGGTTAGATGTAAGTAAATGGAAAATTCGCTTGGAGAGAAAAATCACAACAAAACCTTGTTGGTTCATCTTGGAAAGGGATCTCAATACTCCGATGAGACCAAAAACAATCGGGACGGACAGGACAAAAGAGATACACGGCTGGTGAAAATTGGGCCCCAACATGGAAAATAAGACCATGAACCTATAAGACAAAGACCATGTTTTAGATGGCGCTCGGCTCAGTAAACAAAAGAAAATAAGTAGATGAAAGTACCTTTCTATAAGACAAGACCATGACTCGATCTAACGGCGGGATCTGATCTTAGAACTCATCTCTGCTTTTGTGTCAAAATGGAGTTACAGATCGTACTTGCAGATCTAGACGGCGCTCAAGTTTTAATTTGTAAATTTGACGTCAGGCTTTGCCGTTTTAGGTTTATGTTTGTTGTGGGAGGTCGAGAGTTGGGTTTATATAGTCCCAAGGTAAGGTTTCCTTGTGGATACCTTAATTTTTTTTTATATGTAAATAGTACAAATGCCTTTTTTGATGAAACTGATGTACTGTATTTTTATATCATTTAAAGTTGGATATATTTTGTAAAAGCTGTTTGGTTATGTATATTTTTATAATTGGAAAAAATATATTGATTCTTGACTTTTTAGAAGTAAATATTTGAAAGTTATGCATACAATATATCTTGAGAATATCTATGTTTATAAAAAAAAAAGTATATCAAGAAAAAAGGAAACAAGTTAATATTTATATAACTGGTAAAATAATATTTTGACTATTAATTTTTTCAGAAGAATGAAACTTTGAAAAGAATATCTATATTTATATAAAAGGTAATATATATCAAGAAAAAAGGAAAAAAATAATCTTTTTTGTTTTGTAATTTATTCTTTATTTGAATAACTCTTTCTTGGTTTCTCCGCTTCTCTCAATTTGAAAGGAGTAACTTTATATTTTATAAAACAAAATATTCATATTAGTTTGTTCGTAACAGATGCTAGAATCCATACATTTCACTTTTTATCATATACAATATAATTTATTTACCATATACAAAATATAACACTTTTTACCATATACAATATATAACGGATGCTAAAATCCATACATTTGGACTTTTTACCATATGTGTGTGTCCAGTGTTATATTTAGCTAAACTCCAAAATCCAAAGCATTTCAAAATAATAGTAAATCCAGATATTAATTTTTTAACTAGATGTTCTAACTCGGAAATAAAGGATCTAGTGAGTTGACACAATCATGAAGCTTTCCTAATTAGGTGAAACATATATTGTAAAGATTGGTCTTTCTTTATTTGCTGGATAATAACCGGTGGTCACTGGTTAGTGTGGTTAATGTGAAATTCCATATCATTTTAATCCTGAGTAATTTATTTTTCGTCCTCCATGCTCCACCATTACTTTAGGATTGCATCTTCGTCTTAGATAGATCAATTTTGTTTGTTTTATTGAATTTTTATTTGGGTTATAGTATGATTCTAAATCCATGATTCGGTGGCATTGGTTTCTAAGCTCAGAGATTCTAATTTGATTTTTACCTTTGATGCCGTTCAAATGCTTGTTTGAT
>NC_025690.1:21632271-21647521 GCF_000633955.1 Camelina sativa
CTGTCGCGTCTTGATGACCTGGATTGCACAAATCTCTGGTTTTGCCATTAGATGGCTCTGTTCAACTTTGTTTTGAAAAGTAGACAGGCATGACTCAATGACGGAAAAGTGAAAGTTGTCTTTAAAGGTTTGGTCGGTCATTACAGCTGGGGATGAGGAGATTGAAGCGCACGTTTGAGAACCGACGACTTTGACATTAGTTTTATATGTCTTGGCCTATACGTTTGTGATGTGATGTATACTTTGGTTTATTATAATTGTGACGAGGAAGCCAAGTTAATAATGTTATCCAGTGAATGATATTAACAGATATCAGCTACATACACATTTTAAATACATGACATGAATTATCATTTTTTCTCCTTAACACGAATATAATGACCATCAAGGGAGTATGATTCTTGATAAGTTTTGGAACGGGTAAAATATATAACTTGTCTAATTGATTGGAAGGTGAAACCAGAAGCAATGATAAACATAAATTATGCAAGACAAATGTTAAAAATCATTATAAAAACCAGAAGCAATGATAAACATAAATTAAATTGCAAGACAAATGTTAAAAATCATTATAAAAACAAAAATTACAAAACAAATGTTTAAGTTACAATTTTCTTTTTGCATATACTGAAATATAATTATTACAAAGACTCGACGGATCTACACCAGAGATATTAATGTGAAACATGCGATTGATAAGGGATGGTGAAAACTCAAACATCTTACCCCAGATGTAGATTTGCATTAAAGTGACTGATATAAGTAATTGTATCAACAATTGTTCCTCCCCACATAATTAGAAAAACGCATTTATTTAAAAATTATTCCTACAAAATTTATAGATCTATTTTGCATATCCTGAAATATGTTCATTTCTTTTTCTAAATTATATTTAGAATAAAAAACCATTACGATATGTTGAACTTAGAATTCACTATGTTGGACTTAGAATCCGCTATGTTGGACTTAGAATGGTGAATGGTTAGATGTAAGTAAATGGAAAATTCGCTTGGAGAGAAAAATCACAACAAAACCTTGTTGGTTCATCTTGGAAAGGGATCTCAATACTCCGATGAGACCAAAAACAATCGGGACGGACAGGACAAAAGAGATACACGGCTGGTGAAAATTGGGCCCCAACATGGAAAATAAGACCATGAACCTATAAGACAAAGACCATGTTTTAGATGGCGCTCGGCTCAGTAAACAAAAGAAAATAAGTAGATGAAAGTACCTTTCTATAAGACAAGACCATGACTCGATCTAACGGCGGGATCTGATCTTAGAACTCATCTCTGCTTTTGTGTCAAAATGGAGTTACAGATCGTACTTGCAGATCTAGACGGCGCTCAAGTTTTAATTTGTAAATTTGACGTCAGGCTTTGCCGTTTTAGGTTTATGTTTGTTGTGGGAGGTCGAGAGTTGGGTTTATATAGTCCCAAGGTAAGGTTTCCTTGTGGATACCTTAATTTTTTTTTATATGTAAATAGTACAAATGCCTTTTTTGATGAAACTGATGTACTGTATTTTTATATCATTTAAAGTTGGATATATTTTGTAAAAGCTGTTTGGTTATGTATATTTTTATAATTGGAAAAAATATATTGATTCTTGACTTTTTAGAAGTAAATATTTGAAAGTTATGCATACAATATATCTTGAGAATATCTATGTTTATAAAAAAAAAAGTATATCAAGAAAAAAGGAAACAAGTTAATATTTATATAACTGGTAAAATAATATTTTGACTATTAATTTTTTCAGAAGAATGAAACTTTGAAAAGAATATCTATATTTATATAAAAGGTAATATATATCAAGAAAAAAGGAAAAAAATAATCTTTTTTGTTTTGTAATTTATTCTTTATTTGAATAACTCTTTCTTGGTTTCTCCGCTTCTCTCAATTTGAAAGGAGTAACTTTATATTTTATAAAACAAAATATTCATATTAGTTTGTTCGTAACAGATGCTAGAATCCATACATTTCACTTTTTATCATATACAATATAATTTATTTACCATATACAAAATATAACACTTTTTACCATATACAATATATAACGGATGCTAAAATCCATACATTTGGACTTTTTACCATATGTGTGTGTCCAGTGTTATATTTAGCTAAACTCCAAAATCCAAAGCATTTCAAAATAATAGTAAATCCAGATATTAATTTTTTAACTAGATGTTCTAACTCGGAAATAAAGGATCTAGTGAGTTGACACAATCATGAAGCTTTCCTAATTAGGTGAAACATATATTGTAAAGATTGGTCTTTCTTTATTTGCTGGATAATAACCGGTGGTCACTGGTTAGTGTGGTTAATGTGAAATTCCATATCATTTTAATCCTGAGTAATTTATTTTTCGTCCTCCATGCTCCACCATTACTTTAGGATTGCATCTTCGTCTTAGATAGATCAATTTTGTTTGTTTTATTGAATTTTTATTTGGGTTATAGTATGATTCTAAATCCATGATTCGGTGGCATTGGTTTCTAAGCTCAGAGATTCTAATTTGATTTTTACCTTTGATGCCGTTCAAATGCTTGTTTGATTCCATTTGACATGAGATTTTTTTCAAATGTTTTATCTTCCCGAAACGAAACATGTTAGACTATCAGATTCAAATGTACCTATTCTTTCTAAGAAAACACAACTTAATAAGCCACAAACGTTAATATAATCGATATGTAGCCTAGTGATCGAACTGCAAGAATATCAGAAGTACATACCCGATTATTTGATTCGGCAGTGGTATAAATACCCGATTATCAGAAGTACATACCAGAGGTATAAATAATGAACAAAACAAAAAAAAATGAAGAAATTTTGCTATTTATAATGAAACTTCAAAGAACATAAGACTCGGCCAAAAGACAGTACAATGAAAGAGAAAATTACAAGTAAAGAACTCATGTATATGATCTCCTATACACAATAACATACACATCTTAAATTCCCCATCTTCCTTCAACGTATTTGCTTCAAGTCTTGCAAAATCACTTGTCTTTTGTAATTTCTTCATCACAACCACAACCATGTATCTTACACTTTTGCATATCCTCGAATATGTCCACTATCTTAATATCAAGATCCATCTTACTCTTTTGCATATACTCGAATACCTATATAGGATTTGGTGATCTATGTTTCTACCATTCCATCAACTAAATCTACAATTTTTTGATATGGTAAAGACTAAAACATAGATCTATATCCCATTTCTACCATCTGATCAACTCCAACTATCCCACATAAATCTTCCATTTGAGATAAAATCCACAAAACCAAGTGTTTCAATCTAATGGTGCTAAAAAACAAACAAAGCTTCATCATCTCAAAACTTGACTTTCTCAAGATATATAGATTATGGATAGTTTGAGTATCACCATTCGCTTGGAGAGAAAAATCACAAAGCCATGACGTTTCAACTTGAAAACAGCCGTATGTATTCCAATGAAACCAAAAACAGAGAGGTTGAGACGAGACACCGTATCATCGAAGATATTGTCATTAAACCAACTAGTCAATCTTAATCTCATATCTAGTCCCAACCTAGCTCTACTGGCTACTCAAAGGAAGAATTAGCTGTAAAGTACCTTAAGGTGTGACAGGATGTCGAATCAATCTAACAGCAGAGATCTTCGAACCCCATTAGTCTAACAGCAGATTCAGACCTCTGAATCAAACACAACTTTTTTGTTTCACCAAAGTGGCTCTTTTCTGGAAATCTTGTAAGGAATGAGCTTGCAGAGCTTGGCGGCGCTTGCGGCTTATGTTTTTATTCTCTCTGTTTTTTCTTTTTGACGTCACGACTAGGTTTAGGTTTATGACGTCCTTAATGAGTGACTTGGGTCGGTTTATATATTAAAACGTTTCCGTATACATTTTTGTTTTTTTTTGTTTCTTTTATCCAAAAATGTGAATGATCTTATAATTTTTCCAAAAAAAAAAAAATTGTGTGTGGAGTTTTAAGCTTGAAATTTTAAATTCAAGTCATGTATAGTTTTTTTTTTTTTTTCTTTTTGCAACCACATAATGTAAATTTGAGAAATAACAACATTGTTAATCACAATCATTATTACTAACAGTTTTGGCTGAGAATAATCTCTACGGTGATGGGGTTCACGTCATACACACCTCTAATAAAACTGTGTTTCTAATTATAGTGGAAGTCTGTTGTGTGTTCTATATGTCACTGATCTAATCCGCCGTTGTTCCGGCGAGTCTCATGTGACTTACATTATCCTTACTTAACAAACTCTAGTGACCCAAAAACAAAAGTCAATAACTGTTTAAAATACTCTTTAATTTTTGTAACTACTCAATTCTCCTACCGACCCTTTTAATGGCTCCCACGTTTCACTCTAATCATTCTCTTTCTCTACTTAGTCCCGTCTCCTTCTTCTTCTGTTTCTCTGAAACCCATGAAATTTGAGGAACTACTCATGGAAGCTTCACAGCAATATAGTAACAAGAGACATGACTTAGAGGAAGGAGTAAGCACCTCTGTTCCTACAAAAAAGACTCAAAACTCTTTATTCCAACTGTTACTTATATGATTTTGAATGTTTGTATATGTTTATGTAGGTAATGCATCTTAAAGAGAGACTAGATGAAGAAGAAGCAGTAAAAAGAACTCTAAAGGCTGCTTTCAATGGCTCTGTTGTGTCTCTTCCAAGTATCTCCTCATTGTTTCTTCCTCCTCAGGTAAAACCAATACTCATACCTCACATAATACTAACTATTTCCTAATGATCAAGCAATTAAGGTGTTTGTTGTCTAGCAGTTTTCCGAGCTTATACAAGAATTAGCCGTCGTGGAGGCAGAGATTTTATGTCTAGACAGAAAAATAGAGGAGCTAAAGCTTAAACTATATTACGAACAGAGACAGAGGCAAGAGATGCAATTGCAGATGACCGAGCAGAAGAGGACATTGGCAAGGCAGAGCCATGTGAAACAGAGTACTCTGCCACTAAGACATGATCTTCATCAACGATCTTTGTCTCATTGTTATCAACGCTCTACTTTAGACGCTGTCTCAAGTACTCATTCAAGGCTCTCGTTTTCTTATGCTCCCGATTTCTTAGATGCCACGTCTTCAGGTGGCTTCACAGGTAAAGTAGTTTGCTTATTCCGAATGTTTTGTATAAGCTGCACATTTCACTCAAGGTCATGGTTTTGATGAGCAGATGAATTTGATGGAGTATCGAGGGTGCAGATGGGTAGAATAAGAAAAGGGCTTCGACTTGTTGAAGTGAAGACCAAAGACGACCCAAACGAAGTATCTGAACAACTCATCAACTGTCTCATAGGCATTTACTTGGAACTAAATCATGTTTCATCAAAGACCAAAGGGGACCTCTCCCTTTCAAGAAGGCCCTCTTCTTGTAGCCGGAAATCAAACACATATAGTTATTACCAAAATGCAATGAATCTTGATCCTTATCACGTATTGCCAGACTCGAGCGGTGGAGCCACCAGAGACATTGGCCCTTACAAGAACTTCATCCACATTTCAAGAAGTTCCATCGATGTGACCCGTTTCACCCACTATTGTTCACCGGCTGTTCCACGCTTGAGGTATTATACCTTACATTATGTGAATTCACTATACAAATAGTATATATAATTCTTGATGAAATTGTTTTGTTGACGCTTTATGTGTGTTAGCAGTGTTTTGATGGAGAAACTATCGGAGGTAGATTTGAGTTTTTTGACCTACAAGCAAAAACTCGCCTTCTGGATTAATATCTACAACGCATGTATCATGCATGTACGCCACTTTTACAAAATAAATTATTGATGTTTTTAAAATAAGAATAACACAAAAATTGAACTTAAAATCGAATCCTATGTTCCATATATGATAGGCATTTCTTGAGTATGGGTTACCATCGTCGCACAATAGACTACTTACCTTGATGAACAAGGTAACTTTTTTGATCGAAATCCGAACAGAGAACTCTAAATGTTATCTTTAGTTGTAGAAACTTTTTCAAAACTAATGATGGCCTTTGTATATTTTTTTTTTTTGGCAGGCTTCACTCAACGTTGGTGGTATAGTCCTCAACGCTCTGGCGATAGAACATTTCGTCTTGCGACACCCTTGTGAACCAGATCATGTAAGTGCATTCCATATCAACTCATACCTATAAATAGAATCAGTTACCACAAGAAGCTAATCAACATCTTCATGAAAGGACTCGCTTGATGAGAAAGAAACTCTCCTACGACACACTTATGGTTTAGGATACTCAGAGCCCAATGTGACATTTGCGCTTTGCCGTGGAAGTTGGTCTTCACCAGCAGTAAGTAGACAAACTATATTGTTTATCCTAATCGGTTATTACTCAAAAATTTGTGAATAATGAGATAATTCTAATCATGTCCAGCTTAGAGTTTATACAGCAGAGGAAGTGGTGAACGATTTAGGGAGAGCAAGAGTGGAGTATTTAGAAGCCTCCGTGGGTGTTTCAAGCAAGAAAAAGATTGTGGTTCCACAACTTCTACAATGGCACATGAAAGATTTCGCAGATGATATTGAATCCCTTTTGGAATGGATCTATAGCCAGTTGCCTCGATCAGGGAACCTAAAGGGCATGATTATGGAATGTTTGAAGAGAAAAGCAAAAGTTCCTTTAGCTAAAATGGTAGAGATTCAAACATATGGACACGAGTTTCGTTATCTATTGTCATTGTAAAGATGAGAGATCCTTATCTTGAATAGAATAACAATATTTGGTAGCTTCTCTCTCGGATGTATAAATTCTCGTTAGTTTGTATTTTAAACATATAAAATATAGTTTCATATGAACACTTTGACAAAAGAAACAAGATAATATTCGACAATTCAAAATGTTTGAACAGAAGCAGCGAAATTTAGTCCGATGCTTTCATCAATTAAATCAAACTTTTAAAGTGGAGTAATAGTATAAATTATTAAAAATATATAATGGAAATGATGAGTATAAACTTTAGATAAATTTGTAAGTGGAGAAGACATGTTCCGTTCATATCACCAAAAAGGAAAAAATGAAAAACATGTAGAACGACTTGTGGACTTATGTTACGTTTTGCATCAAATGCTGTCGGAAGCACTTTTTTTTTTTACTTTATAAATACATCGGTAAAAAAAATCAAATCCCACTTATTAAAGGCAAATTTAATAGACCAATATTCTTGTTTCTAAGTGGGATCCCCGTGGATCTATCACTAACATGAATTAACTTCACTCTTAACAGAAACTGTGTTGTAAAATTTGTAATGGCGTGAGAAATAGTAAAACCAGAAGATTCGTATAAAAAAGTATCATAATACAACCATGTTCCTTTTTTTAGATTACACTGAAATTAAACGTTACAAGTTGTAACTTACAACCCAACTAACCATGTAAAATATTTTAATAGCTGCGGGCTGTTACAAATTTTTCTCACAGCCACTTCAGCTACTCTCACTTTCTCCTTCCCCCTTTAGCACTCACACAATTAAAAACACCAAACCCCAAAAACATCACAAAAAAAAAAGTGAAAACACACACAAAAGTCAAAGATACTTTCCCCCATATATGAAACTAAAGAAAAAAAACAAAAAAAAAAAATAGCGAAATTAGCGGAGAGTTTTCTTTTGTCTCGAACCACTTTAATATTTTTTTCGATTTCCTCCAAATTTTCGAGTTACTCGAAACTCGGTACTTATTAAACCCTGAAATTCTTCCCGACAAAGGTTTGACCAAACTGCCAGTTAGAAGGAACCATGTTCCACGAAGTAGATGTCCTACGGTCACTGCCTGTGACGCGGAATGAGAGTGACTGACCAACCAAAACAGCGTTGGATTGCCAGTTTTGACCCCAGTTCCTGCTCAAACTCATCCACCCAGTCCGTGAACCTTTCACGTTTGCCCTCACGATGTCTCCTGCTCCAGCCACGTTAGTGATCAGAATCAAGTTGAAGTAACGGTGACCGTTGATCGTGAACCTTATTCCTCCTCTCTTTCTACAAGGCACCCTACAAACAAACAAAAACCAACATTTCACACTCGTTTAGTCACTCACTTACATGTCAATAAAATTTGGAAATTAACTAATTAATTTGTGCATTTCTAAATGATTTGTAAGAAGCTTTTGACTTCAAGTATTAAGTTCAAAAAATTAAAATTACGATCTATACTATTAAAATAGAACACAAAAATGTTAACAATGGCCTCCACTAATTGTTTTTAGCCGTTTAACAAAATATTTTTTTGTGTGTGCTAGTTATGGTCTTATTATCTTGTAAATATTGGCAAAGACCCTAGAGTATTAAACAAGATGTGTACCTGCGGTATGAGACTGGGACAATGCCAGCGCGATATTGAGCGATCTTGAGGAAGACAGGCATGGCTAGGTCGAAGTGTTCACGTGGCGGGTTGCACCATCCTCCGTTGTCGCTGGGCTGAGCCAAGTTTGGTGGGCAGAAGTTGGTTGCGGTGATGAGGATCGAAGGGCTACCTGAGTGGCACCATTGAGGGTCGTTGGCGCATTTTAGCTCAAAGCAGGCTCCACAACTCATACCGTTGTTAAACAGCGCCGTGCTCAAAGCTGCCGTGTTGGTCCCGTACCCTTGGCTGTACAGGTTACCGTAACCGCAAGCTCCTCCTGTAATTAATTAAACCCATTTCGTTAAGATATAATTTAAACAAAAAAAAAAGTTACTCTTTTTTTGAGTATTTATGCTCTGTTTCGATGGACTGACCCATAGTGCCGGAGGCGTCGCTGCCACCATAAAAAGTCGCGTGTGCGTTTTGCCATGAACTGCCGGAGTAAACGCCGGGGATTCTAGCGTCGGCAAGGTTAAAAAGGACGAATGTGGTAAACAGAATTGCTAGTTTAATAGCCATTTTTGTGTGTGAATTATCAAAAAAAGTAAGACAGTTCTAAATTTGACTATTGAGGGTTTTGATAAAGGAGAAAATGAAAGAAAGAACAAGGAGCGCTTTCGAGCTTGCGCTCTTGTTGTAGAGAAAAGAAGTTAAGGTTTGTTAATTGGAGAATAGGATGGTGGAGGAAGAAGGAGTGAGGTTCGGTATTTATGGAGGGAAGGAAACTCCAAAGTTAGAGTAAGAGAGAGATATTATTGGCTAAGACTCTTTTTAATTTTCCATTTTGTCAAAATTTAACTTTTAAAAACAGATTACTAATTCTACGTAAGTGGAGGTAGGTTTGTAACCGTTTCGTCATAATTTAAATATATACAGTAATCTCATTTTAAATAGGTACTATAATGATACTTTAAAAAATTATCTCATTGATTCTTGATTTTTTAAACTTGTGTGACGACTTTGATAATTTTTATACAAATATATATATATATATATATATATATATATATATATATTTCTAAAATGTTCGACAAAGAATATCGGAGTTGACCTTATTTGAGGTGTTTCATACTTATGATAAGAGTTGATACTTTATACTGTTGCATAAGTAATGTTTGTTTTGCTGACCAAATAAATGTATATATATAGCCTTTAATATGTTTCTTGACTCTGCTCGTTTTTACACTTCTTTACTTGCGCGGGTAGTCTTGTTCAAAGGTGAATTGTCTTATGCAATTACCATGAATCTACTACGTACAGATTCTCTCTTCTTTTCTTGAAAATAATGATTCTAAAGTAAATACACTGATGGCAAAAAGAACTAGTACACTTCTATCAGAAATGACAAAACGGTTACAAACCATCCTCCACCTTACACTTTATAAATTGACATTTGCTCTTTTAAAATCCACCACAAAAATTATGAAATCTCGTCTGAGATAGTGAGACATCAGAAAACTACAAAGCAAATATCCAAAAAAAAAAATATAGGAGAATGCAATAAGTGTGAGTTATATTGGTTAAAAAAAAAAAGAAGGTTCAAGTGTGAGACTATTACTACTAATCGGGTTAAGTAAAAGAGAGAAAAAATTTGGTTTGCTTAAAAAACAAGTTGTAGCATCAATCACGAAACGGAATTTGCTAAGCTCAACAGTATCGCCATCATTACTTCTTTACTCTTTTTGATTAGTCCTAAACCCTTTTTCTATTCTCTCATGCATGCCATTCCCATTTGCCACTACTTTTACAACTCTAATTTTGCCAAAACTCAAAATTAACCTCAGTTATTAATCATTCGTTATGATATTTACTAGACTCGTTTTTACAATTCAACTTTTACATTGGCGCCAAATTATATTCCCCCTAAATTCAAGAACTATCACTTTAGGATGAAGGAGAAAAGACTCCACTTACATAGAACAAAAAAGTGAATTTTTTATTTTGGTTTTATATTTAAAACAAGTTTTTTAAAAAAGGAAAATTAAAAATTGCCGCATTCATCGGACCACGTATTGCGCCGTGCATTAGCCGTACGTAAAGTGGATACGCCCGACCCGGCCCGACATCTCTTGGATCCATTCGGTCAATGTTTATGTCACGAAACTGTCAAGCTTTTCTCCACGTCTCGGTTCTCACTTGAGAAAAGTCCAAAGCCTCATTCATCATATCTCCATCCATTCAACATTTCTTTACTTAGCCACATTTCTTTACAATATTTATTGTTTATTGTGTTTGTGATTATTTTCTTTTATTTAATTAAAAATTCTATTACTAGTTTCTTTTTTTTTTGTATGTTGACAATGTTGAGTTATAAACATAAGTAGTTAGTTAATTTGAACGCTTGAGAAGTAATGGACGACTATAGAGGTAGACTTTAACAAGTGTTTCTATATATTTTAAATCACAGCTTCAATTATTACTAAGTAACATCTCTTATAAACTACTACTGATTAGTTTTTATAATATAGCTACATGATCATTTTTTATTTATTTCTTGTTCAAAAAAGAACATGCACACTAACTCACTTTTAATCTCTTTATGCATCCGGCGCGCCACCATCATCAAAAACATCAAAACCTAATAGTACTATAAAATTAGAGGATCGTAAGTATCAATTTCAAGTTAATGTCGTTAGTTTTCCCTAATAATAAAATACGACGTGGGATAGTGAAATTTAGAAAATGAATAAAAAATAAGATAAGTGTCTCAAGTGAAAGAGATAATTGGAAAAGAGGAAAAATAGTAAGAGGCGGTGACCGTGAGAAGAGGAAATTTAAAGGATGGCGATGACAAGGCATATCTATGCACCAACCAGATCTTCTTGTATCTGCCACGTCAGTCCAATATGTGCCAGCTTCTCACATCTGTTCTTCTGTCTGATTTTAGGTTGAAGAAGTTCTAGATGGACTTGTTTGGTAAGTTCCCGACTATACGTGGACGTATCAGTGTATCACGATTCACGTATGGTTAAAATCTTAGAAAATGTGAATAGAAAATTATAGGTGTATCCGTGTGTGTATGAAATATGTATACATTTGTCTTCTGAAACCATTTTATTGCGAACACAAACACTAACGAAAACATAAAATACCGAAGATGTTTCTATTTTAAAATTTATTGGTGCAGTCCCAAAATAATCATAAATGTGTATTTCAAAAGCAATTTTATTTTTTTTCCCTAATACATTTATATATGCACACTAAACTATTTAATATTAACCTAATAATATTTATTTTTCAATAATTAAAAGGTTCATGATAGAATTTCGTATGGTCTCTTGCGTCAGAATCAGAAATCAGAACATTTTAGATGGTCTCTTCACAAATGTCACTAAAAAAAAGTTATATACATATTTGGCATTTCATATTTGCCGAGTTAATCTCGGCGACGTGTTGGTTTAATACAATTTGTGATTTAATGTATATATGTACTACATCCAAAATACACATGCAGGCATAGTAGCTTGAGAAGCCTTTATCATGAGAACACAAATGCACTTGCATGTGAATTAAGTATCTACCACTCCTCTCCCAACAAATTCTCGTCGTTGCATTTATTTCGTTTCAGCATGTAACATTATATTCAGCATCTTTTATTATTTCTATATTTTTAAAGAAAAAGTAACTCGGGCTGAAACCTGACTAATATTCCGAATACGTATAGCGGTCGATTGAACCAACATTGCTTTTAATGAAGCCTTATTAGGAAGCACTGTGCAAAGTTTTATCAATCAATCTTAACCAGCTTATATTTTTATAAACCATAACCTAAACCATTTTTGGAAAAATAACATAGTTTGGTCTTGCTTAATAATGGCTATTATTATACAGTATCAGATATAAATTATACAGTATCAGATATAAATCCTCTATATATTAATAGGTAATCATTTTGTTGAAAATGCTGATGTGTCTTCGCCAGAGCAATTTGGAGATTTAATTAAAGTTACGCATCTCATGATAAACATATTTACAAAAACAAGTTTTTTGATTTATTAAATGTGCCATTAAAATATATAAGGAAATATTTATTTTATTATTATTTACATAAATATACCATTAAAATATATAAGGTAATATTTATTTCTATTAGTTTTAAAAACTGAAAGACATAATCAACTATTAAAACCATAAAATATAGTTAATTATTTAATTATTACTTTCATAACATATTTAATTATAAGTAAATTACATTCAAGAACTCTTAAAAACTTATTTATTTATATAACTTTTTGAAATGCAAAACTTATTCTCCGATTTAAAAAAATCTGATGACTATTCAAGTATATTTTTAAAATTAATTATCAAAATAATCTTAGAAATAAATAACATTTCGTAAACAATTTTAAATTTATTCATCAATTTAAATTCTTGAAAAACAAAAAATCTGTGTCCTATTTAAAAATTCCAATGACTATTCAAATATATTTAAAAATTTATCAAAAATAACTACCCAAATAACCATAATAATAAGATATTGACTTTTTGATAATTTAATAATAAATGGTGATTCAGCTATCTAACATGATACTGAATTTTTTGAAAACCTCATACATTCATTTTTCCTATAAATTTTCACTACTATTACACTTTTTTATTCTTATTTACCATTTTAATATATTTTCTCATGGTATTTTTAAATTTAGTATTAGTTTAAATTGTTTATTCTAAAAACATTTTCTTATCTATTTAATGGTATAGTAATGTGAAATATAAAATATATGAATTTGATTGACAAAAAAACAGATTACCATAACTAATAACATTTTATCAAAACTTTTTCCACCATGTTTAAATTTTTTTCCACATTTCACGGTTGAAACATATTTTTACACAAAATAATTAAATATAAATTAGAATAAAACAATATAATATGAGTAAAATTATTATTCTGACATTTTAGATCCCAAATAACAATTTTGTTTGAATCGATCTATCCTGCACATAGTGCGGATTATTACCTAGTTTAATATATATGAGCAGTGTGTGATTGTTTGAATGTTCAGTGAGACTTTGTATATTTAATACTTAGGCGTAAAATATAAGTACGTGTAGATTGCTGATTGAGCTATATTCACGCAACACATTAAATCATTACCAAATTCTTTCATTAGTGAAAGTATAATTACATCGTGCATCTAGTTTATACATTCTTATACCGATAGTATAAATCTATTTACATAATAATTTCGCCAGTGAACAACAGACTATCCGAAATCCTCAATGAGAATGAAAAAAATTCTACGCATCGCCAGTTATTTGGGTGAGCAAAACAATCTAGAATTAATGCTAAATTTTACACATATGTCGTTTCTTTAATTTAAATTTATTTACACTCTCTTTGAAGATCATACAGTCAATAGTAAGTAAGAGTAAAGCGTAAATCCTACTCAAATTTAGAAATTGAGAACAATTTGAACATCATCTTATACGAGAGGGTAGGGTCATGAATCATGAGTTGATAGATAAGTGGGGAAAGAGAATTTGTGATTGCCAAAAAAGTTAATTGATACCACACATGCTATGTCCACAAACCACATTGTAAGAAAGATTCCCCTCGAAACCTAGCAATAAAAACAAGGAGATCTATAGTTATTTTTTCAAAAAATTCAGTTTACAAATAAATAAGTTAAATCATATTCTTTTGACAGCATCTTTATAGAAACATCGTTAAAAATGTAAATGTTAAAATTTGCACTAAGGACTATTAAGGCTTATATCAGTTATTTTTCGGCACTAATTAGATAAAGTAAACGCTACTTCAAATTTTCGGAATTTTTGGGCAAGCTATGGTGACATATTGGGGGGGGTCTATGTTTAAAAAAGAAGTGGATTCCTTTGAAACCACCACGTGAGGTCATTAGAAAAAACTAAAAAAGCAAAACATGTCATGTATAGATTGGTGATACTAAAAGAAGAAGATCTCGTGGCTACATATGTTGAAAGGGTTTGAGATTTCATGATGTTACGTTCGAAGAGGATATGATGACAATAGGCAACGCGAGGAGTTTTGTCGGCTTCATATATGGTTGTTTTACCATGGTTTATTCTGGCATATATACTTGAAGACATTTCTAACTAGTTAATAAGAGTGAGTTCCGCACCGACACTCTAAGTAAGGAAGTGGTAGACAAATNGGTGGTCTGTGTCTAAAAAAGAGTGGATTCCTTTGAAACCACCACGTGAGGTCATTAGAAAAACTAAAAAAGCAAAATATGTCATGTATAGATTGGTGATATTAAAAGAAGAAAATCTCGTGGCTACATATGTTGAAAGGGTTTGAGATTTCATGATGTTACGTTCGAAGAGGATATGATGACAATATGCAACGCGAGGAGTTTTGTCGGCTTCATATATGGTTGTGTTTTAGCATGATTTATTCTGTCATATATATTTGAAGACATTTCTAACTAGTTAATAAGAGTGAGTTCTGCACCGACACTCTAAGTAAGGAAGTGGTAGACAAATTATTTAATAGTTAATATACAAATGTTTTATTTGGGATACTATGAGATTTGTTAAGTATTTAGTTGATTTACAGGGCCACGATTGATATAAAAAACTTATATGGTGCCAACTTAGTTTTGGCCTAGTGGTTAAATTTGAAATTAATCATCGCACTAGTATAATTTCCCTCGCGCATGCTATGGCTATTTAGGGGCTTTAGTAAGATCAAAAAAAAAAAAAAACGTTTGATAGAGTAAAATCAATCATTTAATAAAAGGTTAAAACCCCTTAATTTAAGGTTAAGGGATTGGACCAAAAAGGACCATTGCTAAATTTGTGTCTCCCATTTACATGCATCGATGTCTCGCACTCATACTGATTAGGCTTTACGCAACACTCTCTTTTTGCCAAAGATTAGATCTCAAGTTTTGTCACACAA
>NC_025690.1:21647542-21647890 GCF_000633955.1 Camelina sativa
TTTTTTTTTTTTTTTTTTTTTTTTTTTTCATTTCATTGGATTCCTGTATGTTTCAGTTTCACATATGTATTTCTTTATATGGATAACAGCTGATAAATTATTTTCTCCAACATTATATTTATTTCGAATACATTTTTGACTATTTATATATTGTTCCTCTATCAATTCTACAAAGTGAATGATTGACCCTTTTGGGCTACTGTCAGACTGATCACTGTTATTGTAATTGGGTTCCAATTTCCAATAGGATTAAAACAATTTAATTAGTTATATTAACTACGTATACTTACATCACTACATTAATTATATCACTAACAAGTGATATGAGATTTTTTTTTTTTTTTTTTT
>NC_025690.1:21648030-21694153 GCF_000633955.1 Camelina sativa
TTTTTTTTTTTTTTTTTTGAGAATATCAAGCTTTACTACTAGTAGTGTTGATTGGTATATCTTGTTTTTTTTTGTTTATTACGAAATATGAGCACGTTGCACGTACGACGGTGTTGCTTAAGAAACAAGCCAAGTTATATAGGACATATATCGATTTGCTTTGTCTTGAAAAAGTACCTATCAACTAACTTAACCTCCATGACGTTATCTTTAGTTAAGTTCACTTTTGTCACCGTATATGATTTCTTTAACTTGAGATTCTTAAAAACCAACATTACCTTTGTTCTCATTTTGTTTTTGTTTGACCTATTGAAATAGATTTTTTTTTTTTTTTTGGGTTCAAGCAACTGAATATTGAAATTACATATTATATACTATCAATTCAACGGCCGAGAAAAAAAGTTTGAGAGAGAATTTAGTTAGCTAGAGAATCAACTAAAACACTTGCTTCTCTTGGAACAAAGTCAAGCTTGATGAATCAAATAGGTCGGAGCAAGCTTGGATGTTTTTGCCTCAAAAGTTAGATATATCTTGGTGTTGCTCACTCCCAACTCCCAAGTCCCAACCATTTGCTCTCTACTGTGAATTGTGATACTTGGTCGATGATTCATGTTGCGGCAAACTTGGTCTTCCATGATCGGATGAGACGCATTAAAAGTTTTAAACTGTCATTAATTTAACTTTTTCTGAAATTTAAAAGCTGATTTTCCTTACTTAAAACTCCACTACTCTGCAATTTGTAGACATCTATCAAAAGCTTTAAACCTTGGATAAACCCTTTTTATTCTTTTGGAAAATTTTGGATACGTATTCTTTATATCAAAAAACAAATCTTCTTCAATTAGTATTGTCACTAGAGTCATTTATGAACATATATGTTTTGTGATTCATCTTGGTTTTTTAAGATTCCAGTCATCTCTGTGTTTTCAGTTTTCACTTTTCTTTTGTGAGTGATAAAAGCCCAAGTGAAAAAAATTGAAAATGTTCGGAAAGAAATAGCAACGAAGACATAAAATGAGGTATTGGGCCAAAAAAGGAATTTCTATAACTAAAATGAAACAATGCAGGTAAAACCCCAACCAATCAATAAAAGAGATCTGAAACCTCAAAATAGTAAGAAGGTAACATACTACCAGGTTACCAACATAGCAAGAATATACGCTAATACAAGTTACGGTAAATACGCTTAACAATTATGCTAAGACAAAAGATTAGATAAGCTTTTTAATCTCTCTCTGGGACATAGTTTGACTGACCATTTAATGTCTTCAATGACAAAACAAATATTTAGTTCCCCATGTTTCTAATTGATTTGTGGTACCAAATTCTTTAATATCTGAGTAATTTTGATTATATGATTATATCTGAGTAATTTTGTCATTATGTAAAATTTTGATATTAGAAAAAGTTTATAGGTGGAAGACCCCTTGGCCAGTGGTTGGCTTAGGGTTCATTAATATTTCTACATCAGGAGGTCTGGGGTTCGAGACCAAGATAATGCGATTTATTAATTGTGCAGATTAACAGAGACAAATTTACAGACAATCTCCAATTGGAGCAACCGATACTCTGCCAAATAAAATATTAAAAAAACTCTTCTCTCTCTGTCGATGAAGCATGGCGGAACCAAATCAGAGCCAGATTCATGTTCATACTCATCCATGTTCTATAGCTAAGGTATCAGAGCCATATTCTTTGATTTCGTGGAAGACGGAGACATTGCGATTTGAACGATTGGAGGATTTGAAGCTTCTTTATCATCGCGACTTCAAGAAAATAAAATTAGAAGGTGTTGCGATTCAAGGTAGAAAGAAGAATTGAACTGCGACTGTTCTTGGAAGAAGACGTTGTAGTTATAGAAAGAAGATCCAAGGAGTAAGATCTAATCACATCTATTGGTTTCTGGTTTATGAAATCGATGGAAGTAAGTTTACTCTTTCTCTCTCGTCTCAAGCTCGTAAGTTAGACATCAATGTAAGTTCTAGTTTAAGAATTCACAAGGAATGATGTTGAAATCACGAGGTTTATGGTCTATGTAGTTTAGATCGAAGTACATCGGTTTGGGGAACAAAGATCATCGAAAGATTTGATCGATTGAGGTGGTTTCAGGATTGATAGAATCCGTAATCCTCTAAGTTAATATCCTCTACTGGAAAGTTCGTGTTATCAAACGTGAAGCAAATTTGTTGCAAGCATAAGAAGTGATAAGATCAGAGACGAAGTCGAAGACGGTTGTTACATGAAGGTGTTCTTGTATATGTTAAAAGAAATCAGTTTGAGAATGATGTTGTGTGAAGGCTTTCAGATAAATAATTCGACTCAGGTTCAAAGGTTCCTAAACAAGCTGATAAGAAGAGTAGAAGTCAATAAGGAGATAACTGGAGAATAAGGTCTGCTGAGGAGTTATCTGGTGCTCATCCTGCTGAAGTACAGAGCTTTGGTGCGTGTTTATTCTCAGATTGAATTTTGTATTTGGTACTTAACGCTTCTTACTAAAGTTGCTGATATGGAGTCTCTGAGCTTTACTTTCCTATTATGTTTATAGTGCTGGCAGAGTGGGATGTATCTTCGAATCACAACACGCTTTTAGATCCTCGAAATGGAAAGCCTTTGTGAGCAGTTTGAGAAAGGAAGAGCCATCAAAATTAGTAGCTGCAACAATTTCTTCACAATCGCTGCCTTCTGATAGCAAGAAAGAAGAAGTTACTCCTACTGAAGCAAGCACAATTAGGTCGTCTCTCAACAGTTCCAAGGATGCAGAGGTCAACAACATGACGTAGATGCCAGGTTTTTTATTCCTTCTTCGAGAGATTGATTTGATGTTAGATGAGTCTAGAGCCAACTCTAATGCTCTTTCTTCTTGATCATTCAACAGTAATGCGACGACTGAGCAGAGAGTAAACATGGAGAACGTTCCTCCTGGTTGCATACCCAAACCACAACTATAGTTTTCTCAAGGAGTCGATGGACCTTAAGAAGCAACAAACTAGACTGAAGAATCCATCTGAACTTAGGCCAAAAATCATTCACAGGTAGCTCGCATTCTCATAACCATTGTGATACCCAATTTGGTCTCATGTTCCTCTCGTAATGGCTTTTATGTCTTAATTCACTGCAGATTTTATCAACTTTATGCCAGATGAGATCCTGCCCCATATTCTCTGCTTTATTGGCCATGAAAACTTCTGTGATATGATTTTCTTATCATCATTTCTTCTTCTCATTATTTTTTCTTGTTAAATTTTCAAACCCATTTCCATTACACAACAAATTTCCATTAAGACAAATCTTCTTTTAAGTTCTCTAGTGGAGGATTGATTTTGTTAAAATTCTCTTAGGGTTGCTTTAATTATTTTATAATTAATTAATATGTGAGTAACTTAGGAGGTTTCTCCACTAATGATGCTCTTACTAAGCTATTCCATCACGATTCACAAATTTACATCATCAGATGCATGAACACAAGCATTCTAATGCAAAAGGGTAATTTCAGTTTCAATTTAAAACTACTAAAGGTTTATCAATTTGCTGCATTGAGTAGGAGAAATAGTTTGATATTAATATTCAAAGAATATAAATATCTGATCTTATGTTTGTGGAATTTTTATTGCATTACGTATTGACGTTGAATTCGATATCAAAGGTTTTTTTATAAAAAAAAACATTTGGATACCCGTCATAAAAAAATAATAAAAATACACTTTAGTAAAAAATGGAGTATCTCGTGGCCCATTTTTATCCATAATAGTCTCGTGTCAGAAAATGCATGTGACGAGTAATTAATATTCCCATTCGTTTTCCAATATATATGATTAACCCATATTATTACTATTATTTTCTTTTATGCATCATTGATGATATTCACATTCATGTTCACATTCATTTTCTCTATCTTTTCTTCCATCACAACATAAATTCTTACCTAAATTATGAAATTAATGTTGAAAATCAAAATGTGCTACTCTTTCCATTCTTAAAATTACCATTACACACTATAAGAAACATTTATTATCATTTCTATCTATTGTTCCAAATTTATTCGATGTCTCCAAAGAAACCTTTTGTAACCATTTCACTAGAGAGATAGAGTCTAAATCTCATCTGTATTTACAACATAAATACACGAACGGCCTTGTTAAGAAAATGTACATACATAAAACACACACGGGACCAACCCATGAAGAATTCTCTATGCTAAATTGCTAATGCTACTAAACCTTTTTTGAGTGTTCAAACATCGGGCTCCTAGTTGAACACCCGACCAAAGGTAGATAAATAGGGATTGAAGAAGATAAAAAGAGTTAGGAACACGTGCTTATGAGAGTTTTGCAGATTCTCTCTTCGTGCAAGAGAGAGGTTTGACCGTTGACCGGGAAAAGGGAGCGAGAGCGCCGGTAAGCGGGCTAAGTCGGTCCCCCTGCGATACTCGAAACCTCGCTTTCACATATCTCTAACAGCCACGTGTCAGTGGTCACGCCCACCTGTTAGCCGCACGTGCCCTCGACGTCGACGCAAAATGAACCACGGCGATCTCTTCTCTTTTGACCTCTGCTTTGTTTCCTTTCTTGCTCTCACTGTATTTTTTTTTTCACACACAGTTTTATAAAAAAACTAAGAGAAACGTGAATATTAATATATAATTGAGGGCATATCATAGCTAGCTAGTGAAAGATTTTTAGAGATAATTAAATGGGCTTAGTGTAGATTGTCAGAATCTGAATAAGAATATGAATTTTTGAGAGTTAGAGATATAATTCAAACTTTTTGTAAGATTTCACAGGTTGAAGTAATATAATTACAGATGACAAAAAAAAAATATATATATATCTTGTGTGTGTGTAACTGTAACTCAATCATCAATACTTTGTTTCTGAATAAATGTTACAAAAAGTTTGAACATCCGAATCCACAATGGACCTCATCCAACTAGGGTACATGCAGCTGAATCAAGATGATTAATACTAGTAACTTAAATACAAAAAGCCTGTTTCGTATTTCCAAACTTTTTTTTTTCTTTTCTAGAAACGATTTCCAGAGAGATTCGCTTATTTTAGTTTTTCGTTGTTGTTGTTGGGTCCTATATATCATTTCGGGTTGTTTCGACACTTGTTGTTGTTCTATACAGAGGTGATAGGTCCTAATTATTTTTTTTCACTAAACATATACAAACTCATTCATTTCTGATAAATAATAGCATTGAGCAAAAAGATAAAATTGAGCTCCAGTTTCAGGTCACAAGAATCTATTGCAGCATAGTAATTTTTGCTTTTTCTACATTGGCAGTCTTTGATAGAAAGTAACAAAGTTATAGAGTTGTCACACTCTTTGACTGTAACTCACTATATATTTGTCTCATCAAATGTTGGCTTCTATCAAAAGTTAGTAAAGAACTCACCCTTTTTGTCATTTATGTTCAATTGATTTGTTGGTAAAATTTTCTCATAGTTACCAAAGAAGAGGTTATTTTTACCATGAAAACGCAGTTTAGTATGCTGTTATATATATAATTGCCTTGACAAACAAACATGAGCAAATTGTTTTACGAAACAAATATCCATGAAACTCACCAGAGAAAAGTAGTAAGTAACAAACAAACAAAGAAAAACTTATAAAAGTAAAAGTGAGCTTACAATACACAGACGTCGCATCCTTTGGATTGATGGATGACACATTTTGGATGTAAGCGTTTATGTATTTATCTACTTCTGGCGTCTAGTCAAGATTTCTAGATCATTTAGACTAGGCCTGCGATAATTACCCGAACCGAGAATACCGAACCGAACCGAACCGAAATTCTCGGTTTTCGGGTTGGCTTTGGTGAAGAGAGCTGAACCGATCGGCAGCTTTATAAATCAAGTTCGGTTATCGCTTCGGTTCGGTTCGGTTCATCATATCCGAACGGTTAACTGAAAGATATGAATCACTTCACCATCTTCCTCAGCCGACGTCTTCGTCTTCACCATCATAATTCTCAACACTTGTTTTCCACGATTGTGGTCGAGCCGCCGGTGTCTCTGCATCTTTTAACCTAGGTTTAATATCTCGACAAAGAAGAAAATACATATATATTATATATGTATATGATATAAAAGCGAGAAAAAGAAGAAAAAGCCCAAGTAAAGTGAGCCAGTTAATTTCTACTGTTTTAATTAGGTGAAAAAACTGTATTAAATTTGGGCTATACCTAACAAAGGCCCAGTTTATTTCAAACCCATATAAAATTCAAACCCTAAAAGGTTAAAAGAAGTATCCCATTCTTTTTGCTTCTCTGTTCGTCGCGGTTCGTCTTCATTCCTCCCCTTCTTCGCTGTTCTTTTTCTTCTTTTTTCTCATATCTACACTCTTCAAATTATAATTATTCTTCTACTTGAATATTCTATTTTCCTTTCTTCTCCTTGAGCAGTGTGGCTCATGGATTACAGCGATTTTCACTATCGGTCGCCGAAACTCAAAAATCTTCGGATAATTTCGGTTAAAACTGAAATTAATCGAACCCGAACCGACCCGAACTGTAATTTTATTCGGTTAGTTTCGGTAGAGTTTTCAGTTTCCGATTAAACCGAAAAACCGAACAAACCGAACCGAATTATCCGAACAAACCAAAGTGGCAGGCCTAATTTTGGCATTTCTACTTACCCTTATCATGCAACACAGAAAACGTTAAGAGATTTCAACAAACTTTGATTTTGTCTCTTTCGCAGAATATGTAGCAATGTTAAACGTCATATTATCCCAAAAACTTAATGATATGTGTTTTCGATGTAAAGCAAGCTACTATATATAAAGAGGGTCAGGTTATAATCGTCGTAAAATGTGGTTTCGAGTTTCAAATTAGATCATAAATAGTACTAGATTTAAATCCGCGATGTATCGGGTGACAATATTTTTACAACAAAAAAAAATAAACTTTAAAAAGTTGTATTTGTTTGTTAATTTAGTTTCTTTTATTTAGTGTTTAAGATTGTATAATTGTATTTTAATTGTTAATTATAAAATTTGATCAGTTGTATACCGCAGACACGCGACAATTATTTAGTTTTATTTATACTAATGTTACATTTATACCGTATCAAAATTCTTATGGTTATAAAAATATAAATTTTTACTGCTTTTTAGATTTAACCCATGAAACAATTATTCTTACATTATTATATTTTTAAACTTTTAGTGTTTATAATTTAATCCATAAGTTTAAAGTTATTAAGATTTAACCCGTGAAAGAATTATATTCATAAAAGTTATTTTGCAGTATACTGCATATTAATTTATATTATAAATACTCCAATTTATTAAATTTAACCCGTGAAATAATTATTTTTGCATTTTTATCAGCATATTAATAACCATTAAAGTTTTAATTGTTCATATGAAACAATATAGTTATTACTGAATATTAGAGTTTTAAAAAGAAAAAATATTGTATAGATATTTTTGGCATATGTTATTAAGTGTAATAAATTTCTTAATATATAATTTTTTTTAAGAAATTATAAACCAAATTTGTAGAGACATTTTAGGAATCTAATTGATTCTCTTCGTATGTGCAATTTTTTAATGATTAGTAAAGATAGTTTTGGTGATTTTATGGATTAAAACTTTAATTGGTATAGCTGTTTTTGGAAAAATCAGAATGTATAGATATTGTTGAGATTTTATGGTAATAAATGTAACAAATGTTGGTCGATTTAAGAAAGTTTTATATTTGAATTTCTCTGCAATGTTTTTTTATGGATTTTTTTTGGGGTTAATATTATAAATAAAAATTTAAATAAACAAAACTTAAAGGCATATCATAAAATGTACTTCAAAAATGTTAATATAAATTTACCACCCCATATCAAGATAATAACCAAGTCCATAAACGTAAATTCTAGTATTGCACTACTGCTGTATTTGCATTTTAAAAGATAACTGAGAATATTATTTTAAATTTTATTTGCTTAATCTCCAATTCATGAAGTTGGGCTCTAAGCCCAATAGTATTGATCTTCCACTACCGATTTGATTAATCTCTTTTAATCACTCATGTTTTGAGTTTAACTTTTATTCGAGATTTTTCATTCAATTAAAAATTGTATCACGTTTTAGGTTCATAGAGCAAATCTGGCAAACTTGTTTCTGATAACTTCATTCATCAGGGAGCTAGTTGAGATTAAGCATGAAATACCCCTCGTTAACCTGAAGAAAAAAAATTTAAAAAGGAAACAAACTTACCAGAAATGAGAAAAATACGGGAGAAACCCCCAATAAAGACGAACGAGAAGAGAAAGAAACATCAAAGTCAGGCAAAAAATAGCCAAACCAGCTTACTAACACCTCCATGTGACTGCACATCCTTTCCTTCATCTTCCTCTTCCCAATTATTTTTCCTTTTTTTTTTTCTTTTCCATTTCTTACGATTCTTAATAATTAAAAAAAAATTCACAAGATAGATTATATAAAGATTCTTTGACCAAAAAAAAAAAAAAAAAGATTATATAAAGATTCATCAGGTAAAGGAGATTTTCATAGAAACATTATATTATTCGTTACAATGATAAATAAGTTATATACACATAATACAGTACTATAAAAATTATTCTTTTGTTGTTGGTGCAGTTATTAATTGATCTGAGCTGAGCAAGCAAGTAATTAACAGTTACCGGTGCAGAGAGACTGAGATTTGCTTTGATGCATTAAAAATCTCCTCTTTCACTCTTCTCTCTACTCTCCCCACTTTCCGACTTTTCCTTTCCTCTTTAAACTTCTTTTTTATTTTTAATACTAATATAATGGAATAGGAAAATCCCAAAACATACTGATGCGATCTACTTTAACGTTATCAATATTATCACAAAACTAGAAAACTTTTAGCATCTCATTTTCTTTGTACACTGTTAGTGTTATTAGCCAATATCGGGGATCCATCGAGCGGATCATTTGAAATATATATATTTTTTCTTATGTTCGATAGACGATTGCTTTTAATATGGAGGAGCTTAAAGTTTACGTTTCATGATTGATTGATTTCCCTATTACAATGTAAAAAGTTATAATGAGAAAGAAAAATATGTCTCATAAAGCATTTTTGTATTGAGATTATCTTTTGGGGAAATTGGAAATAAAGAATCAATATTTTTAAAAAATTCTATTTTACGACGTTTCATGATTTATGGCTGGCTAATATTATTATTCTATCTGATAAAAAATGATTTTAAAGCCCAATTAAATTTAAAAAGATAAGACTAAAACTAAAAATATTTGGAGCAAAACATAAAACAAAAAAGGGTATTTCGTTTACTTCGCCAACTCCAATGTACAACGAGTGCATCGATTTATTCCATAAACGTATCATAAGGTCATTTCCATCAATGTATCTAACAAGTTTCTTACAAGTTTGCTAATAATAAAACAGAATAAATATAATTTAAAAAGCTTAATTTTGCTAAGCATCGATCGTTAGATTAGATATTTTAGATTTTTTTAGAAACCTGTGTGTGTCAATTTGTGATTGGTTCAGGTAAAAAAAGAAAAAAATAAAAGTTTTGCTTTTTTTTCTCTCTCGTCTCTCTCGTATCATCGCTTCTGATTTCCTCCGTCGCTTCACCATTCTCTCTGTTTCTGGGATGGGTGATTTCTTCAATGAGGTTAGTTTCGATTACTCCTTCTACTAGTGTTTGTTGTTTTGATTCTTCTTATCGATTTAGTTTTTTTTTTGTTATTGAAGTCGAATCTTCGATTTGGAATATTGAAAAGAAGATAGACTTCTCACTCTTCAGATTCGATCACACTTAGGACAACGTTGGTGTTGCTGCTGTTGCTTTTGGAACTTCTTACTATCATCTTCACCCTAACGATGCAACTCTCCTCTGGGATCATCTTCTTGTACATTTCTTTATCTCTTCTCTTATCTTCTCTTCTCTGAGACTTGCTTTTTGTGTCTTGTTTTTGATCACTCGTTTTTGGATGAAATAACTATTGCCTTCACATCAATCATGGCTATATTTGTAATCGAGAGGATTGATGAGCATAAGGGTTACTTACTCCATTGTTCCTTTGCTTCTTGCTGGCCTTATCAGCATTTTATATTGGAGGTAACTCAAATTCCTTAAAACTCTCAACTGGTTTTTAATGATACCATTTTGAAGTTAAGAGTAAGTTGACATGAGAGGCTGTAATATTACAGGTTTTTCGATGATCTTAAACCATATGCTTTAGTACAATTTGTTCATTGCATTGTCATTCCCTTGATGGTTATTCTATCACCTCCAATGTATACACATTCTACGTATTGGCTTTGGGTTGCAGGTTAGTGCTAAGGGATTGTGTTGATATATATCTTCAGTTTGCTTTTGCAGTTATAGCTTTCTTACCTCTGGTTCTTATTCGAGATTCAATTGGCTGAAATTGCAGGATTTTATCTCTTAGCTAAGGTGGAAGAAGCTGCTGATAAGCCTATATATAGTTGGACTCATCATATTATTAGTGGCCATTCTCTGAAGCATTTGTACGCTGCTATGTTCCATGTCTTCCTTACCCTCGTGCTTGCAAAAAAACCATTCAAACTGAGAGGTACATTCTCATATATATATGAAATGACCGGGAATTGCAGATCCATATTCTTGACTCATGCATTCCATTGTTGGATGTTGTCACAGTTAACACTTATGTTTGATTTGGATGTTTGTTTGTATGTTGTTTCTGTTTATGTTTATGTAATGAGTTTAACTTGTTTGGTTTCATGTATAATCACAATCGGTTGATGTTTCTTTGTTATGTAATGAATTTAAGTGCTTCAGTTTTGTTTTATGTATGAGTTTTAGTTTAATTTAACATGTTTGATTGATTTGTGTTCCTCTTTATATATAGATTAATTGAGGTGTTTAGGTTTAAGACAAATCCCTCACATAAGAATATATGAATACAAAGTGGTAATGGTGGGGGCAATCGAGGCACAACAACAACAACAACAACAACAACAACAAGGCCCCCGGGCAATACCGACTGCCACAACTCTCTGCATCNTTTTTTTTTTTTTTTTTTTTTTTCACTTAAACCGACAAAAGAATACAAATATAAATAAATATACATAACCAAATTTGTGATATCTTTTAATTTTCTTAATTCTTTTTTGACGCCATATCTTTTTTTTTTTTTGTTTTTCCTAGACCGATATGTATTTCTAAATTATAAATAGAGAACCCTAACTCTCTTCTTGTTTCGTTGCTGACTCATAAAAAAAATCTCCCTAGTCCGAGAAAATCTCCAAATTCCCAAGTTTGTTTCTTTATCTCACAAATCCATCAGTTTCCAACAAACCCCACAAAAGATAAAAATTATTATCTTTTCTCCTTTTGTTTCCCTTATCTCGGTGAGATCGATCACACACACAGCAACAAACATCTGAAATCTGAGATCTTTTCTTTGAACATCAATGGCGTCTTCGTCAAGCCTTGCTCGATCGGGAAGCGTCCATCTAGACGAGAAATGGAAACTGTCGAAGAAAGACGGTGGCGCGTCGAGGATCACGCGCTCTTCATCGACGACTTCATCAGCTTCCTTCAACGGCAAGAAACAGGGGAGATGTGCTTTTACGAGGAAGTGTGCGAGATTGGTTAAAGAACAGAGAGCTCGTTTCTACATCATGCGTCGTTGCGTCATCATGCGTCGTTGCGTCATCATGCTTATTTGCTGGAGAGATAATTACTCCGATTCTTAAAAAAAAAACACAAAACACACATCTCTCTCTCTCTCTCTCTCTCTCTGTTTCTTTCTTCATCATGTCTCTGTTGTTTCTGTGGTTTGAAACCGAAGTAGATATAGATATACATGTACATAAAGGGTTCTATGTTCTTCTTGGTTTCTGTACTTTTCTTTAGATCAATTTTTTTTTTTTTAGATTTGTTATGAATATTTCTGGTTTTAGAGAAGCTCTGTTTCAGTGTGAAGTTGTTTTCAAGAAGGCCAAAAAAAAAAAAGAACTGAAAAATTGTGTATAATAATAATAATAAGTTGATGATATAAAATAGTGAATTAGATTCGTCTTTGGACATCTTGTGACGATTTGTTTTTTTGTTTGTTTCTCTTTTACTTTGTTTTTGTTTTCTTGCATCTCTTCTTCTTCTTCTTGTTCATTAATGATACTATATGACTGTGTGAAAGATGACGAAGATGAATGTATTGTTTCTTCTCTTTCTCTCTAGAGTCTATGGAGAGAGTTACGAGAGAGGGAGAGAGAAAAAGATTCCATTGGAACTGTTACGATTAAGCTATGTGTGGATCTTGTGTGCTTAGTCTGACAAAAGTTATTAGTTATTTATTTGTTCTCTCTCCCTTTTTAGTAATAAATAATTATGGTTTTAATATTTTTCTTTTGTCAATTATTGAATTTCAATATTTTTAAAAGTTGCAGTCAAGCTCTTTTGTTTATGGCTACTGATATAAAAAATTATACTTGTAGGATTTGTTTAACTTAGTGAGACTAGGCCATCATTAGACTTGTTCCAATTAATTTACATCAAAGATATTAGAATGTGTTAAACTTATATAATACTACTATAGTTTTGGACTAGCGCTAGTTCGTTGCTAATAAAATTGGTTTATTTTTTTATTAATTGATTATATTATATGTTGCTTGGTAATTTTGGAGATGCAAATATTTCCTTCTCAAATAAGGGAGAAATGTTGATTGGTTAATATTGGAGGTGAAAATTTTCTTCTCATGAAAGGAATAATAAGAGCAAGACACGTGTTTTATATATATTATACTATTCGTTCAAATTAAGTATTTAGTTTTATTTTGTTCATTAATTTTACTGACCTTCATTATCTTAGTTTATTTAGGGTAGTTTTCTCGTGAATTGAAATAGTAATCGGAGTGAAATACTATGAATTACATAATTGAATAATTAATACTACTTCACTTCACATGGAAAACTAACAGCTGGGGTTTCTTGTAGTTTCTTACCATGGGCATCTCTGTCTTGCAGAGATATCATATGCATCTGACTCCTTTAATACTACTATTGTCTACTCCATTTTTAATTCATCTTTTAACCTATGTGACATATATTTATTTCTGCAAACAAACAAACAAACAAACAAACAAAAAGATGATTGTATTTGAAGAAATTATCTAGTACAGACGCTGTTTATTTTCGTGGGTAAATTAATTGAGACATTAACTACATCTGGTTTTGGCACCCAGATCAGTACATGATGTAAGTGAGTAAGTCTGTCAATTCTACTACGGAGATTACCAATTTAGGCTATTGGACTTAATGATGCATAATTTGTTATATCATGCTGATACATCGATATGATTGTCAACAGAATAAAATTCAAATGATGTATATATTTGCATATGACAAGTGAGGTATTTGTGTAGAAAACATAAGACTCTTAAGATTATTTGGGAAATGTACATATCTGAACTGAACCAATTCTTTTTTTTTTTTTTTCTTCACAAGAGTAGTCTTACAATACAAAATCTCAAACTAAGCCTGAAGGTCTAACATTTTTTGGGAGGAAACTTAACAAGAGATTCAAACTCTCGTGCCAGTTTTCGAAAGTGTTACTCTATCTCTATGCAATATGCCAATATCTTTCTAAATATGGCTGATACATGTCAATAACATTTTTTCGTAAAGGATATTCCGTTAGTTCGAGATCAAGATGGAAATATACTAATCAAAAGAACTGACAAAGAAAAAGCGTATATTAAGCCATCCCCACAAATCCAAGGGATCTTTGTTTAATGATTATGAATTTGTTTGATTGTTCATTAGCATGCTTAATTTGGATTATTATAGACATATCCGGAGTTCCGGACAATTCCATTTGACTCTCTTTATTCGTTTGTCACTTTTGTGGCCGTCTTGTTCATTTTATTATATCGACAATTATTGATGGTTACTAATTTATTATTCTACTGTCATTACTTCTCATATTAAAAACTAATGGAAAAATGGGTTACTAATGCGCATTCTCCTCCGAAAGACCAAAACAGATATAGATGTGTTCTCTCTTTAGCAGTTCTAACTACGAAGTAGCAAATGCTAGTCTATGCCATCTACAAAGGGTTCTGCTTCAAAATCCAGAGTCATAATAACATGGAACACAAATTCTATTTCCTTTTCTTTCTGGTTATATTAACTTATTTTTAGTCTTTCGTCCTTAAATGTGGTCATTGACTTATTTTTGGAGATAATTAGCAAAAATATATACTAGCAAACTAGTTTTATTAATATGAAATATTATAAAATATATATATAAAGNCATTAGCATGCTTAATTTGGATTATTATTGACATATCCGGAGTTCCGGACAATTCCATTTGACTCTCTTTATTCGTTTGTCACTTTTGTGGCCGTCTTGTTCATTTTATTATATCGACAATT
Source organism: Camelina sativa (assembly GCF_000633955.1). Classification (NCBI taxonomy): domain Eukaryota; kingdom Viridiplantae; phylum Streptophyta; class Magnoliopsida; order Brassicales; family Brassicaceae; genus Camelina; species Camelina sativa. Next base: position 21,662,409 of record NC_025690.1, read on the forward strand.
ATTGATGGTTACTAATTTATTATTCTACTGTCATTACTTCTCATATTAAAACTAATCGAAAAAGGGGTTACTAATGCGCATTCTCCTTCGAAAGACCAAAACAGATATAGATGTGTTCTCTCTTTAGTCTTTAGCAGTTCTAACTACGAAGTAGCAAATGCTACTCTATGCCATCTAGAACGGGTTATGCTTCAAAATCCAGAGTCAAAATATATAACCTGCTGCATATATAATTATATGGAACACAAATTATATTTCCTTTTCTTTCTGGTTATATTACCTTATTTTAGTATTCGTTCTTAAATTGTGGTCATTGACTTATTTTAGCAAACTAGTTTTACAATATGAAATATAAAAAATATATATTAAAAAAGGCCAAAGGCCAACCTCAAGGTCTAGCTAGACTCTAGCAATTGGGTAAAAAATTCGATCGATCCAAAGGCATTATTTGAAATAAATACAAAAATGTAATTTAGGGTCCATGTTTGGTCAACAATCACATCCGTGACACGCAAGCCTGAATAACATTAATAGTAGAGACAAAATTATCCAAATGATGAGAAATACATGCATCCATTATTCGGATAGTTTCAGGAAAATATGGGATGGAAATTTCAGTTATAATGGGTCCGGTTTCCGGAATTTTGAGAACGGTTAATTTTTGGGTTAATTCGGATAGATCGAAGAGATAATTTCAAACTATATATATATGAGATAATATAAAGTATTTGATCATTATCTTTTCGTAATTTTAAGTTTATTTTATATTTTATTGTTGTCAAAATTGGTCCCCGCGTCCTATGAATTGGCCATGGATACATATTGTTATAGTAGCGAGTATATAGATAAACAGCAGGAATTAAGCCACACAATCTTGAGAGGGCCGTTCAAGAAGAGGGACACATAACACATTACAAAAGCAATGAGATACAAAGACCTACAAAATTTTCCTTCTTTTTTCTATTATTCTTTTTTCTTCTTTCTGTAATCTCTATGCTCTCGCCATCTATTGTTATGATATGTTTATTTTGTTAGTTCAGGAACGGTTAATTTCATTATTGCTACGACAATCTACAAAAACCAGGTTTAATTGATGGCAAACATGCAAAGAGTATGTGACGTTTTATATGCATGGACGACATAGATGAGTCGACATATCGTTTTATCTATATTAATGTGAGACAAATATAATAGCAGGTATCAAAGAAAATGAAAGATTCGTAGAATCGAAATCACTCTTCTTCTTTTCTTTTTTCTGTCAATAAGTTTTTTATTTGTTTAAGGAAATGTTATGGGTCTTTGATAGCATCACATGAACAAATATGGATACCCACCAGCATATGGAATGACTTGGGTCTCCTTGATATGCTTTGTCTCTTTATGTTACCTCCCTTGTATTTGTCTACACAATTAAAAAATAGACGACAGTTCAAAAAATAATAAAGAACTAGAAGAGACCTTTTCACACGATTATAAGAAAACAGTTTTATATGTAGAGACGCCTATTGAATTTAAATGTCAGTTGTACTCATTAGTTTAAGATGGATTATTCTTTATAATTTTCTAATTAATCTTCTTGTAAATTTCGCATAAATTCAGGTTTAATACAAATATGGCAGCATAAGTAAGTTTTTCCATCATCCATGCATGATCTATTTTGGCTGATTCTGACGAAGCTCTAGAGTTTTGACTTATTCTCACATCCCTCATGCTAATAACTTCATATATACATACATATATATATATATATGTATATATGATGCATCAAGATGGATGGGTTGAGCACGAAAATGGTGAATCTCACGGAAATAAGGAATGGACTTTTGAGGTCGAAGCAAACCGATATCACTACATATCGTGTAGGAAGTATAGCTTTTAAAAATAGAAGAGTGAAGATACCTAAGGGAAGGTTTTATTGTTCTCCAAGAGCTGCTTACTCCCACTAGAAAAGCTCACGTCAACTCGTCTCAAAACAAAGCATGGGCTTAGCCCAATCAATCGTTTCATTCAAAGCCCAAAAAACTTGTACAGTGAAATGAAGTGGTCCGAGCCCGAACTTTTGATTCTCATTCAAAGAACCAGAAATTAAATTTGAATAAATAAGGAAGATTTCCTATAAAAAGAAAGAACTAAAACAAAAAGAAGATTTTCTATAATACACATTGACATTCTTACAAAAATTCCCAAACTCTACGTACGACGAACCACATCACATCGTATAAAGCTGTAATCCTCTGAAAAATATATAAATGTATACATATATATGGTCTAAACACAATTCCCCACAACATATACGACTAAACAAAGTCCTATCACTCTCTTAATCCGAGCCGTTGACTAGCTAGATCACATCTAACGTTACCAGCAAATCCAACTCTTGACTTGGCAAGATCAAACTCCATCCACACGTTCTGCTGATGATGGTGACCTATAACAAATGCTTCTATTCCCAAAAGATCGGAGTTTCCAAATGTGAAGCAATACACCTCATCTTTTCCCGCTGATCCGGCTCCGTTTACCCGGTACAACAGTTTCTGACCCGATACACTCATTTCCGCGCCACGGAACATTAAGCTAACCACTGGTAAACCCGAGAAATTGGGCCGTGTCAACGTCCCAACCCGGAAACAGAGGTCCATGGTCCCTTGGAACACAAAATTCGGGTCGTCTACCAGCTTGAGAACCGATTTGGTTTGCGCGCNGAACCACATCACATCGTATAAAGCTGTAATCCTCTGAAAAATATATAAATGTATACATATATATGGTCTAAACACAATTCCCCACAACATATACGACTAAACAAAGTCCTATCACTCTCTTAATCCGAGCCGTTGACTAGCTAGATCACATCTAACGTTACCAGCAAATCCAACTCTTGACTTGGCAAGATCAAACTCCATCCACACGTTCTGCTGATGATGGTGACCTATAACAAATGCTTCTATTCCCAAAAGATCGGAGTTTCCAAATGTGAAGCAATACACCTCATCTTTTCCCGCTGATCCGGCTCCGTTTACCCGGTACAACAGTTTCTGACCCGATACACTCATTTCCGCGCCACGGAACATTAAGCTAACCACTGGTAAACCCGAGAAATTGGGCCGTGTCAACGTCCCAACCCGGAAACAGAGGTCCATGGTCCCTTGGAACACAAAATTCGGGTCGTCTACCAGCTTGAGAACCGATTTGGTTTGCGCGCTAAACTCGGTTTTTAAAGCCGTGTAAACCGGACCCATTAAAAACGTAAACTGTGTTCCTGAATCCACCATCGTCTGACCGGCTCCGGTATGGTCCGGTACGAATACGGATTTCGGCAAAGAGAGTATCTTTGTCCCGACCCGGATTCCTTCTAATTGAACCGTGTAAGCAACCCGGTCGAAATACGGTAACGGCGTCGTTTGGAGTACCAAAGGCGTGTATTGGATTGGACCGAGCCAGGAGTAGGATCCGTCGCCGAGAAGCAATATACCGGAGGAATCTGAACCGGAGATGCAATACGAGAATTTTGAGAAACCGAGCTGGTTAACAAACGATAAAGAGCCCCGGTTCATACCCATTAAACCGGTAGATTTAGCGTCCTCTTCCGAATCGGAGCTTAAACCTGAGTCCATACAACCGAACAAAGTACGGGGTCGGGTCACAGACCCGATTACGAACGTGTCGTGAGCTAAGTTGCCTTCGATTGAGGTAGCATCGGCGTAGGAGATTGCGACGTGGCAGAGATGGGTCTTCGGATCGCACATGGCGGGTATGGGTAAATCCCGGGTCCGGGTCTTGCATATTGGCGAGGAGCAAGGTACAGGGGAGTACGTAGAAGACGAAACCGGGTCAAATACGGATCCCAAGTTTGGAGTTTTTTTGCAGTGAAGCCATGAGAGCTCGCTTCCGGTGTCAAGAACCATCGATATCTTCTGTGGTGGAGAGCCGACGGCGAGAGTGACGGTGAGAGTAACATTGTGTCTGAATGAAAGCTTGTCCGATGGAGATTGAGGAAGCTTCTGTGTTTTGAGAGAGAAGATGAGTGTTTGGTTTGAAGAAGATGATGTTTTACAGAACGTGACGAGAGGGAAAATGAGAAGTAGAATTGAGAACCGAAGAAACAAAATTGAAAGAGATGATGACGACGACGACGACGAAGCCATCATTATAAGTCTAGACTCTTTGTTACATACATACTTGACGTCTTTAAATATTGTCTTCCTTTTTTTCTTGATTTTAATTCCCGGTTTGTTTCGGTTTACTCGAATTATCCTATAATAATTTTGAATTTTTAGGTGAAAAAAAAACTTTTGAGTTAACTTCTAAGAAATAATTCTAGTAGCTAGTCAAATCAAGGACCAAATCACTTAGGAAAGTACTATTCAGAAAACATAGTTTTGTCACGAACGAACGAAAAATCATTTCGCCGAAGATCGTTAGGGTTTATGTGCAGTCGATTTCATTTGAATGTAGTTAGGGTTAGGAGAGAGGCAAGTCTCGAGACAGAAAAATATTCAAAAAGACAAGTGAGAGTGAGTGGAGGAGTAGGTCTTTTTGGCCGTGTCTTTGTGGTTTCTGTTTAGTCTCTGTAGTTCACATCAACTTTGTTTTTCCTACTTTCTTTGTGTTCCCACTATCTCCGGGATCTTAACATTTCTTTTTTTCTTTCTGTTTTTGGAAGATTTGTTTTTTAATGTTCTACGGGATATCGTGTAAAGTTTTTGTTAATCAAATTCAATAACCAACCTCCACGAGTTAAAAAAAAAAAGAATGGTTGGAGATTAGAGTTTGAACTTTGAATGATTGTTCTTTATGTTTTTCAATGATGTTGTTAATCTTTTGAGACCAATTTATTTTTCCCAAAGTTGTTACACTTGCAGTAAGTATGATTATAATACTGATTTGGTGATTTGACAAAAAAGCACCTCCCTGATAACTCACGACCGACATAATCCATCTTACATTTTGCAATCTTTTTGTCTTACTTTATGACTTCTTGGTTAGTAATTACTGGAATAGTATTTTGTTACTTAGTAAATATGCCGTCCAAATTGCTACGTACAAATCAATGGGACCGCCAAAAGATAGAGGTTAAAAAATAGTTTTACATAAGAAATGTTGTAGTTGTGTCTTGTTTTGTCCTCTCATGTTTCCTATTCCATATGAATTTGAAACACACTTAGAATTACAAATCGCAAACTTCCAGTTCTTGTTTCTTTATATTATCCTTTTGATTTCCGTCCCACGTTACTAATCACCTAACATTACAGGACATTCGTATAATGACATGTAAATGGTGCATTTTTTTATAAGATCCTTAATTCCAAAATTATAGGCTTTAAGTAAATTTTGGATTTATAAAAAAAGTACTTCCAAAAAGTTGAAGATAGGTCGTAACCTCACAGTAACACGTCAAACCGAGTCGTGCTAGCCTTCTAGTATATTTAAGGTAAACGAAAGTTGAATTATATATTGTAATTTTGCAGAGTTTGTCAAAGTTGGCGAAAGGTGGTGATGAAATCGACAAAAAGTTTGTCAAATGTGTGCTGGAGGCAACCCATTCCTAACTCCTAACTCGTTCTCAATCCTCACCAACTCCTTCCTGTTGTGTTACCAAATAACTCTTCTTTTTTTCTTTCAACCAAGCACCAACAAATATATTTTGGTCTTACGACAAATGAGTCTCAACCAATAAAATTATAGAGTTACAGCTACAAGGTGACATTTTAGTGGTCAAAACTACACTTAAATCACAATGAAGCTCTTTGACAAATTTGTCAAAAAGTACGTAACTGAGAAAAGTAGTAGATTAAATAAGTGAAGTTATACAAATATCAATCATATAATATTCATTGAGGTCATTACATATCAATCAGTTCTCCATAATATTGATGATATTTGTTACATACATATCAAAGTTCAAAAATCTGAATGCAGCCTCGAGCATTAAATATTGGTGACTGGATGTGATTTATGGACACCAAACCAATCGCGGGAATGTTTCTTTATCATCTTTATGGATTTTGTTCATGTGTGATACTGAATTCATTAGTCCCGCCCACTTGCAAACCTGACAAACGGGGTATATATACTCCTAGAACTTTTACATTGCATTTTGGCAATATCTCGTTCGTGGAAAAAACAACACCAAGGAAAACTTATAAAACGAATTTGAAGAAGTAAAGTCAATTTGGAATTAATGCGTTATTTGTATTCTAACGTATTTTTTCGTGGTAAGGCTAGACCATTATGTATGGGGACCCCATTCTTTCTGTTTGTAGTATTATGGTCTAAAAGAGATTGAAGTGCATAATCCAATATTTGATTATGAGTCTGAAAGTGATTGAAGCAAATCAGTGAGTTACATGTCTATGTGACCTTGTTTGTCCCGTTTACATCACTTGGCTGATAAGCCTGCTAGCTAATTGATTTTTTTTTTTTTTTTCATATTAAATCTCCGAGTTTTCCTTGGTGATACGTTAATAAATGATATATATGATGTATGTGTCTTATACATGTGTTGTTAAATTTTCCTTCTGTTTCATACAACCATGACTAAGTCTATAACATGAAATATGGATCTAGTATGGGTGAATGGGTTAAATAACCAAAAAGTAAAGTAACATTGGTGAACAAACATGTGTACTCCAAAATTGGGTCAGTGCCATATTGTAGTGTTTCCTTTATAACATGCTTTTGAAAACTGTATATCACAATTTGCCGCATATTTGTTATAAAACAATTGAAGTTATATCATATACTTTTATAATAATAAATAGGATATATAGTTCTATATTGGAAAAATAGAAGAACAGTCAAAAGTGTAAGTGTGTAACATGCTACTATCGTCGTATATTGTTGAATATGTAATTCTCAAGAGTCGGGTGTACAGGCCTTTACATGCATGTATGGGTGTTAAACAGACCATAACTATCATAGTGTTGGGCTAAGCGTCACAAACGGTAAGAATGTTAAAATATTTACACAAGGCCTCTCTCAGCGAGAGTGATCAAAGGAGAGACGTGTTCTGTTCATGATTATAGCATGATGTCATGTGCAAGGGATTAGTGTTTTCCACCTGTTACCTCATGGTAGTATTGGTGTTGATTATAATCCACACCACGTTGGATACTAGCTGGACTTTCAATATGTGAAGTTGATGATAATCTTATGGTCATATGACTCATGAGCATACAAAACAGATACCATATTTTCTGTAGTTTTTAACAAGATTGCTTAACGATTTTGTCTTAGACAATCGATTTTGAAAGTCCAACCTTTTAATACGCATGTTCAAAACGTTAAGCATTTGAGTATTTAGTCATTTTCAGCAAGTAACTGATAAATGTTTATATTTAACGACCCAAAAATATAGAAAACAAAACTAGTTTTTCAGTACTGTGGTAACAGTAAGAGTGTATTTAACATAGGAAGATAAACAAATATAATAATGAAAAATAATTGCTAAATTACAAAAGACTGTCTCCAATAAACGACAGCATCATCAGATGCGTTGTATAAAAAACTCTATCATTGCTTTTTCCTTCACGTTTCCTCTACTTATTGACCTCATCAAATTAATTGGTCGCTTTATAAGATTCTTCTATAGCCTCTAGTATACATGTATTATTGGTTTGGTGCCTCTGCAGTTCGAAGATTATAGCTGTACAATTTAGGTAACATAATTCTCTTCAGGTGTTTGACAATAAACCATGTACTTAAAATTAATGAAAACCTTAGGTTTGAAAACTCTATATCCTTAACTGTAACACACCACTAAAATATTGAGTGGTGTAAGTATGTGTACTCACTGATTGAAGACCCATATTCTTAGTTAGTAACACACTAACACAACAGAGGAATGACTCAAAATACCGATTCCGCAAAAGCATTGTGATTGGTAAAATTGTTGCGAAATCATTCTTAGGCTGCTTAACATTTGTATCACAATCCATAATCTCACGAACAAACTATGAATCTCCTTCAATATCCATTCTCAAATACATCTACAATCTCTCACTTTATCTATTCACAGTAAACATAACAAAAAGAACTGTGAATACTCAAGAACCATTTCAACTACATATCAAAAAAACACTATTGTCACCTAGACTTTTTTGTATCAAATTTACTCGCATAGATTCAACTTTTTTCGGGAAAGAATATAACCATTACACTGAAATAAACAAAAAAACTTGAGAAAGAAACAAACGAAAAATGTAAACAGAGGAGTGTGTTATTCTTTCAACTTTTTACCTGAGAGAGGTGAGAGGTGACGATGATAACTCTAGTAAATCATCAGGCTAGCCAATTTCGTCTCCTTGACGAAGACGACGATGTACTAAACAGAGAAAACGACGACCTACGGGTAACACGAATTCTGGACCCGGACCCGGACGATGCTGCAGCAGCAATGGATCCAGATGACCCACTAAAACATCCAAAAAGCCTCATGATCCGACCCGCAAACCCACCGCCTCCCTCTCTACTACTTCCATCTCTTCCTCCTCTTCTCGAACCCCAAGCCACTCTTCTCGGAAGTCTCTCGTCACCTAGTCTACCACCGTCAACCTCCGTGTAAACCACCGGCATCATTCTATCTCCACCTCTCCAACCACCAGGGATTCTCCCAACAGCGAATCCTCCACCTGGTAACCTCCAAATAGTCAGCCCCGCCGCGGAGTCTTCCTCTTCCTCCGCCGAAGCAGTAACCGTCAAAGCACCACCGGTGTTACCATCAGTAATATCCTCCGCCGGGGGAAGCTCGTGACGGCAAACGGGACAAGAGTTTCGAATGGCAAGCCAAGGAAGGATACAATCAGGATGATAGATGTGGTTACAAGGCATCTCACGAGCGGAAGATTTCAAAACAAAATTCTCTTTACAAACAGCGCAGTGAGATTGAGAATCAGACTGAAGATGATTAGGATCGATTTCAATCACAGGCAAAGCTTCGATCGCAGATTTAGAAGCCGGAGGATGGTCACAAGAACGATTGTTACGATTGGTGTTAAGCTCGATCTGAGAGATCTGATCTAACAACCGATCGAATCCAGAACCTAGCAAAAACTCAGTCATACTAGGTGGTAAAGGTCTAAGACCAGAATCAGTACCGTCATCGTAATACATCTGAAAAGCAGATCGATCTAAACCTTGGGAGACATCAGAAGAAGGAGCACCACCGCCACCAGATCCACGGAGAACGATAACAGGATTAGGAGATCGGTTGCTGCTACGAGTACGAGTCACGGTTGTGGGAGTGGTGGGACTGTTGTCGGCGGTAGAAGCGTGCATAGATGAAGAAGAGGAAGGGAGAGGGAAACGAGTAGGGCTGCGATGCTGAGCAGTGGTGGTGACACGGTGGAATGAATCGGAAGGAGTGAAATCGAGAGATTCTTGGATGTGTTCGAGGAAACCACCGTCGCAATCAGGGCAAGAGATGGAATCGGAAACCCAAACGAATCGGCTACAGCTGTAACACCAGTAAGATCCAGAAGCCATGGGAATAGGGATCTGAAACGGGGGGGAGAGAAATCAAAAATCAAAATCAAATCAAAATATTTAGGAGGAAGAAGAGGTTAACAACATCTGGTAGAGGTTGATTTGATTGACTAAATTTGAGTTTTTCTGTGGTAAAGGAGAAGAAGAAGGAGAGGGAGAGAGAATGAAGTTTTTTTTTTTTTTTTTTTNACGTTTTTTTTTTTTTTTTTTTTTTTTCTTTTCTTTTTGGTTTTTGTGTGTTTTATTAACAAGAAGATTACAGAATTGGCGTATACCCAACCGTCCACTTCGTGTGCTGGCACCTCCTTCTTCTCTTCTCTTTTTTTTTTTTTTTTNTGCTCTTTCGTAATTAATTAATTATTTAAACGGTTTTTTTTTGAAAAAAATTCTTCAAACGGTTTAACCCTGAATTATAATAACTAACCATAACCCCCACTAATTAATTTTGTAAAATGGTAGATTTTTTGTTGTTGTAAAATTACAAATGAAATTGCGTTTTTGATTAAATAATATATATTAAGGTGTCATTTTATTGTTAATACAATTCTCTTAATTAAAGTATTATAGAAAAAGAAAAATTAATATATAAATTAGGAAGACTGCAAAAGCCCATTATAGTAAATAAATAAAAGCCCATTAGAGCCAAGTAAAAATTGTAAATTCGCCTTCTCTATTCAATGATTCCGGCCGGGTCTGCTGAATAGCGTGAATCCCAGACAGAACCAGAAGAGTTTCTTCAATTTCTCCTTCTTTCGATTTTGAGAAATTTTACAGGTACGCGCTTGCTCTTTCCTTCACAACATCGTCTTCTCCTTCTTCTTCTTGCATCTCTATTCATAAATCATCCACTCGAAGATCAGAAACTCTCTCTTACTCTCGCGAGTTGTAATCTGGAAAAAAAAAAAAAAAAAGATTTTTTTAGGAAAATGTGATTTTTGGCCGCTTCTGGGAATATTTGTGTGACGAAAAAAACATGGAAGATCTCGTTTAATAAATGTTGTTGGCAATTCTAATTACATAGATTTATTTCTGTGAGTTTGAGTTAGTTATAAAAAAACTGATGGAATTGAATTTTTTTTTTGTTGGTATGGTCACAACTCACAATTGCTTTAGTGTCTCTTTTAGTTTGATTGATGTAGATCACAAAGGCTTATGCTTGTTTCTTGGGTGAGATTTATATTGTCTGTTCTCTGCTTGGTAATGAAGTAGTACTTGCCAATTAATTAATGAGCTTGTTTGGTGTTTTTTTTTTTTGTTAAAAGAGTGAAAATGGGAGCTTCGAAACTTTCCGGGATGCAGAAGCAAGTCCTGAGTCTCTACAGAGGATTTCTAAGAGCAGCTCGTTCTAAGCCAACAGAAGACAGGAAGAGAATTGAGATGATCGTGTCAACAGAGTTCCGCCACAACTCTAAAGAGGTCGACCGTAAGAATTTCCAGTACATCGAGTATTTGCTTCGGTTAGGTACTAAACAGCTCGATCAACTCAAAAGCCCTGACATAGTTAGCCTCTCCTCCGTGAAGGTCGTTGCTTCTAAAACCTGATATTTTGCTTTTAGCCTTAAGGCTCTAGTGATTTATAGATGACAACGAGAAGGAAATCGATTTGTTTTCCTCGAATTTTTAACATTGGTTTTATATATGTATGAGTATGATGATGCATGAACTGCCATGGGTGTTCAAGAGCCATTATAAAATAAAATGAATTGTGATCACTTGGTATATATATCTATACACAAAAGTTATGTGCATCTACTAATACTCCTCTCCTCAAGTTAAGAGTATGGAGAGATTTGTATCCGATTATTTCTTTGTAAGAATACAATACCAGTCGATAATGTAGTGGTTGACACTTGTTTTGTCAATGCTCTTGCTTTACTTGATTGTGTGATACAGTTTCTGCCTAAATAGTTAGGGCGTTATAGGTGGTCTGACATCTGTGATCTCATTCGTTTTGTCTATTTGCTACTGGCTAGTGTGTATAATACTATGCATTGGATGTAGTTTATGATAAAAGGCAATTTTAAATTATCAATGTGTTGCACATGATCATAAAAAAAGAAAAGAAGAAAAGAGGACAAGACCCAATCCACAATTACACAAAGGGGGGAAAAAAAAAGAGACCCAAAGGAGACAATAGGAGTAAAACAGCAATTTAGTAAGTAGGAGAGAATACTCAAAAGTTGTAGACACAGGTTCCATCGTCACTTCTAGCCGTTGGATCAAAGTTTTGAGCCGCAGGATCAGTACATCCTTCAGGAACAGGTAGGTTTACTTGCTGGGCGGCTTTGCCTGCAATTCAAGTAAGTTTAACTTCAGAAACCCTAATTCTTTTTTTTTTCTTCTGTTTTATCTTTTCCTCTTCTTTTATAGATTCATATCCAATTGATTCAATCAGTTGGCTAACCAAACCGAAAAAAAAAAAAAAGGAGTTCAGACCTCGTCTTTACCGTAGAAAGTTCCGCGGTCGATGGCATCAGCGTTAGCATCTCCCAAGGCAGCCTGGCTGAGGTAGGTGTCGGCAAGTTGGACTCTTTTGACATTATCTTGTTCCATCACAAGCATGTTTCCATACTCCATAAGCTTCTCAAGAGTCATCTCGGGTTGCTCGAACTTGGGAGGTCCTTCCCTTGAGTTCACCAGCCTCTTTCCGATCTTCTCCACTCCAAGTCCCTCAACAAACTTCCTCACTTCATCATCGTACACTCTCGCCCTCAATGCACCGAAGAAATCTGTCCATACGATAAAAACATGAGTTAGGATCTGCACAAGTTCTTCAGACAAAATATGGGTTAGCCAGAATCTTTCTTACCGATGGATTGACCAGGGAACTTATCAACAAGGGTGACTATGTCTTGGTCCTCGATCTTGTCGGTCCTGAAGATACCCTTGCAGACACCAATACGGTCTTCACGGGTAGGTGCCCAGTAGAACTTCTCCATACGTCCGTCACGGATGAGAGGAGCGTAAAGGGTGGAGAAATCGTTACCGGTGACAATGATTGGGACACGTGCGTTCTCTTCCTTGTTGTACATTCCTGGGAGCTGGACGTTGGTTGGGGCATCAGCAATGTTCATGAGTGTTGCGTTGACCATCTGGTTGTTGACTGTGTACTGAGTAGTACCACCCATACGACCCGCACCAGCGTCAAGATCGTTGATGAACAGACAACACATCTTTCCCTTCTTGATCATGTCAGCTGCCTCACGGTACCTCTGACGGATAAGCTTGGCTGGTTCTCCTGCGTTTCCACTCTCAAGCTCTCCAGCACTCATCATGATTGGGCTGCAAAAAGGTTTCAAATCATTTTTAGATTTTTTTGAGGAGAGCAAAACGGGTCGAGATCGGAGTTAAGTAAGTGGACTCACTTGATACCCATCTTGGCCATGACAAGCTCACACTGGAAGGATTTACCTTGACCTTTGCCTCCCCAAATACCCAAAATAAGTGGAACCTATGAAAACAAAACAGAGCATTTCAAGATAAATAAAATTGTGTAATAACTCAAAATACCCAATGAAGGAACAGTCCTAAGTAAATACCTTAATGTTAGGCAAGGTCAAGAAGTTCTTGGTGATGTGAACAACAAGCTTGTCCATGAAAGCAGGAGCAATGTAAAACCCATCCATCATGTTGTCCAAGTTGTACCTATTCCAAGAAGTAAAGACAATTTCAAAACCAAGATTCTAAAAATCTCTATGGAACTAATGAGAGATCTAAGAGAGATGAAAACTCACTGCCTAAGGCCTTGGCTAATGTATTCATATGAGCTAAGGACGGCGTGGTGAGTTCCGGTTCCCATAGGAGCTTGGAAGACAGAGTCAACCAAACCCTTGCCTCTGGTAATATCTTGTTGATCATCAGACGTGTCGTAGGCAAGACCCTTCCATCTGTCTCCATCGGTTTGTTTGTCTTCTTTCACAGCCAACACCTTGAATGATCCGTTGCTCTTCTTGTTGCTCTGTGCGAATCTCGACACAGTTACAACTTTGTTTCCCAAGAAGGTCGAAGCTGGGGCTGATGTAGCTCCAGATCCTGACCCGTTTAAGCTCAACTGCAACACACATACACACAAACAAGGTCAAACATCAATCTTGAATTTTGGTTCATATGGTTCAAGAACCGGTTTAGAGACTATTCCTAAGGATAAAAAGGTGTTCAATCTGAAACCAAACCGAACCGGGAATAAGCTGAAGATTAAACCATACTTAATTTTGGTTCACACAGTTCAAGGTACAGATTATTCCTGACGACTCTACAGTTCTATCTAAACCAACTAAACAAAAAATAAAGTAAAAACTCTTATAAAATCCTACAAGAAGACTCTACAGTTTCAGTTCGAATATTCTATACTTTCTACATCGGTTTGAACGATTCTACTAATCTGTATTCTGTAGTTTCAAAGTAGAGACTAAAAGAACCATCAAAGTATCTTTAGATTTCTTAGTTAAAGTACCAGAATCTTCTGTTCTGTCAGAGAATCTCAAAATGATGCAAGAAGATCAAATTCTTGAGCTACAAGTGTAATTAAGATCACGTTAACATTAAACCAGTTGTGAAAGAGATTAAACTGTACCGGAGCTCTGTTGATGGCACCGACGGTGGAAACTGCGGCGGCCATATCTCACGACTGCGACAAGTGTGCAACACACAAGAAGCTGAAGAGAGAGAGAGAGAGGAGACTTTGTTTGATTGGTTGAAGAAGCAGTGAAGAGGTGTTGGTGTGGGCAAGAAACTTAAAGAGATTTATAAAGCGAGTGATCAACAACAGCCAATTCGTTATCTCTTCGTCCTCCAAGTTTTAACTCTCTCTGATCGCCACACGATGCGGATTGGCCAACTCGCCACGTGGCGCCACGAGGAAGATGATGAGGAGGATTAAGTTTTGATTGGTCCACGTGGAATATGTTTTATGAGGTTGTAGTGAAATGGCTGATTTGTGCCACTGGATTTGTCTTAGCTTGGAGTGAAGATTATTACATTATTTATTACCACATATGCTTTTCAAAAATCATTGTTGTTGCTTTTTTTTTTGTTTTATGAGGACTGAGGTAAGCCATTCATATGTGATCAGGATACTTCTACACTCATCTTCATACGATAACATTCCAATTTTTGGATAATGACAATTACTTATTGATAAGTAATGTTCCAAATACGGTGTAAACTGATTGGCTGAGAGAAATTGTCTTAGCTAATAGACTAGATTTCTTATTTTATTATACATCATACAATTTTTGTATTGGCTAAGTTATATGAAAAAACGATGTGGTTACCAAATTAAACATGGTTTTATTACCAACCAAACAACAACTAATTAATAGTTTTATGGATAAGATACTTAGTTTATCTTTTTAGGAAGAACTTCAAGAAATTTTTCACTCTCTGGATCTGCTGACTCGTGATTAGGTTTATCCGGCTCCTTGTTTGAGCAAGAGTTGTTTCCTTGTTTTTTAAATTTTTTTGCCAAGGAACCAATATATTGGTAATTCCCTATGTAAATCCAAACCTATTCAATTCTAATGATATTTACTCATTTAACAAAAAAAAATGTAAAGTAAAAAAGTTCAAGATAGTATATATAAAGATATACTCCCTCCGTTTCATAATATATGATGTTTTAGAGAGATTTTTTGTTTCATAATATAAGATGTTTTCAAGTTTCTATGCAACTTTTTGATTAAGTCAATATTATCTATTGTGTAGTATTATTTATGATTGATTGAACTTTTAAAAAGCAAACATTTTTTAATTTGCGTGCTTTTGTTAAAACATCATACATTTTGAAACGGAGAGATTATATAATTTCTACATATAGTGTTTAAAGCTTTAATATCTAATTATGTGTTTACTTCTCTCTTATGAGTGATGGAATGATGGAATTGCTTGCAATATGTACAGTTTATGTTCTAAAACGACTTTATGTGGTTGGTTTATGAGTGGATAAAATGTTTGCGTTAGATGTGGTTATAAAGTATAACGTGTGTGTTTGTGACATTTGCTTTTTATAAATAGTTTTAATATGGACTCGTAAAATGGTAGTAAGTTATTCAATTGCCCATTTAACTACACTAACTAGTCGATAAATCTTTCTACCATTTTTCGCCAAAGCTTCTAATTTTATGCTAACTTTCAGACATACATATACAAATATATACTTACTCCAATGACTTTGGTGGTTCTTACAAACAAATTCATAGTAAAATAATTTCAAAATTGACTTTTATTTTCCAAAGAATGATAACTACGTATATATATTTTCTTTATGGTCATAACTTATTGCCACGTCATAGCTAATTACTAGCTCTAAAAAGTAAAAACATATTATCTACTATTTTTTTTTGTAAAAATGTTTGTTTATGCATAAAACATACAAAACACTAAGCCATAAAATAAAACCCTTTATTTATCCATGCGGAATATTCTTCATCCTCATTCTTTATTTATTTTTAGTTAACTCAACCATTGTCTCCCATGATAACCGATTGTTATTGTATCACAATTCACAGGCTAAGTCAAAATTTCCGATTTTAGGTTTTGTTGTCTATCGACAAATATATATATATATATATATATATGATTTCAAAACAAAATAATATATATATATATATGTCTTACACGCAAAAAGGGAGCAACGATTAATGATATGATATCAAAATCAAGGAAAAATGGACATTATGTTGAAGAAACTAAACTATTGCTAATAAATGTAGACTTTATTCTCACAATGGTAGTGTTTACAAAAGTTTGAGTGAGATTTTAATTTTTCAGAAAAAAATATTTTAGAAAAATAACTAAGAAAACAAAATATTTTAAGTGTCCAAAAGAACAAGATATAAAAATATGCAAATTTTAAGTATCAACAAGAGTAAGTGATGGTTATAGTATACATGAGTTTTTAAATGTATCAGGCTTAGAAGATAAAAAGATCGATTGAGTTTAAGGCTGTAAAGACTTTAATTATTTTAATTACAATTTTAATACTTAAAACAGTTAAAAAATAAAAAGCATTCCTTAATTTTCTTACTGCCAATTTCAGTTTATTTGGTCTTGTTAGTTGTTATGCTTTTTCTTTATTAAAAAGCCTACAATTTAAGAGTTATTTTTTGTGATCAGCTATTAAAGTATAAAAGAGGTTGCATCAAAATCATAAATAAGTAATGCTAAAAAATGTTTATAATGAAAGTAGATTCGAAGTACTAATCACTCGTTTGATAACTTAAGTTAGAGATATATTTACAAATATTATGACAATAAGTCAATAACATCAGATTTTAGATTACTTTTTTCTTCGACAAATGATCATTTTTTGGATAATAAAGTATTTGATTGAATTATATCTCTTATCAAAAAAATTTCCCTAATTGATAAATCCAACAATGTATTGTAGTAGGGAAAATGGCCACTTCATACATGTACATTTTCAAAAGTGTGAATTCGTACTTATACAAACTACTAGTGCTAATTTAGACATATACTTTAATAAAATTCAAAATTCATACATATACTTTAAAAATTGAGCCAAATTCCAAAGTCCACATTGACTCAGACTCCATGTGTATAATGATGTGGCATCGTCTACTCCAAACGACGTCGTTTTGCTCTTTTTATTGCAAAAAATGTTCAAAATGGCCAAACACTAGGTTCAAACCCTTAACCTCAAGGATGGATTAGGTTTGCTTGTAACCAGTTGATCCAACAACCTCATATGAAACTAACATACACTTTTGTACTTATAAACCTAAATAATACCTAGTTTTAGATAATATAAATCAACATCGTTTGAAATTAGGGGAAAAATAAGAAATCTAGGGTTCATGGTTTGATTTTCTTTTTTGGAATTCATTTGTTTTTCCTCTTCCTTGAAATTAAGAAATCAAGGGTTCTTCTTCTTCTGGACACGGTGTTGCCACAGGAAGAGAAGCTGATGCCTTGCTTGAAGCAGGCAGCTCCTTCGTCGTTATGCGTGAGAGCATCATATTATGCCGTCGATTTTTTCCTCTTCCATAACTTACGGACCTGAGATGCAAAAATCTGTAATCCATTGTTTAATAATTCATCGTCTAACTAAACATTCAGTTGGTAACAAAATTTTAATAATCCATTGTTTTCATTTGAATCTTTAAAAATTAATTAACACAAAATTACTAGAAAAGACGTATAAGTGATAAATTGATTGTGTTTATCGAGGAGCTACAAAGATTCGAGTGAGTCATGGATATGCTTGTCGGATCATGTGTGTGAACGATGGATTAAATAGGTCGATTGTTTAAGTTTATAATTATAAAAGTGTGTGTAACTTTCGTATAGGTTGTCGGATCAACCGGTTTAAAGCAGAGTTAAAACGCCATAGAGGTCGTGGGTTTGAATCAAGGGATTTGCCATTTTGGACATTTTTCGAAAATAAAAGGAGCAAAACAACGTAATTTGAAGAAGACGATATCACATTATTACATACGTGGATTCTGAGTCGGCATGGACTTTGAATTTGGCTTAATTTTAAAAATATAGATATGAATTTTGAATTTTGTTAGAGTATATGTCTAAATTGACACTAGTAAATTGTACATGTAGAAATTTACTCTTTTGAGAATGTACAAGTATGAAATGGGCGTTTTTAGTATAGTATAGTTTGGAATCATTGATTGTATTATTTAGTCCGCTAAAAAAGATGGTCACATCATTCATTTATTGAATAAAAAAAGAAAGACAAGTTTCCTTAGTCGCATTGAATAAAATAAAAGTAAAACCTTCCTCAAGTGAAGAGACTTTTCCATTGTCTTCTTCGCTGCGAGCGCATATAATTTTTTCCGGGGAGCAGTCTCAACTCTGAAGTTGGGTGACTCGGTTCGGATCGCTGATTTG
Organism: Camelina sativa; assembly: GCF_000633955.1. Classification (NCBI taxonomy): domain Eukaryota; kingdom Viridiplantae; phylum Streptophyta; class Magnoliopsida; order Brassicales; family Brassicaceae; genus Camelina; species Camelina sativa. The sequence goes on from NC_025690.1 coordinate 21,680,754, forward strand.
GGAGAGAACGAGGTAAGAAAACCCTAGATCGGAATTAGATTCTGGGTTCTTGGGATTAAAAAGAAAAGGTGTCTGCATCTCCTTCGAAATCATCTTTCTCTAAAAGTCCGAGTGGTCTCGGTACTCAATCATGTTATACTGATTCTTTAAGGTTTTGGGTAGAGTTTTCTTTCACAGTTCTGATGATGAGACGAAATTGTGGGCTTATTGGGGTTTAGAGAATGAAGAATCTTGCTTTTTTTGGTTTTAGTGACATAAAAAGGTTGTTCCTTTGGAGTAGTAAGTGAGCAAGAGATATCAGAAAAATCGAACATTGATGACGTTTTTGTTTTTATACACTTGTTTATGTCAAGAATTTACTTTGATTGGAGATTTTGAAAGTCTTGTATAATCTTTAGTAAATGAGGAATCTTGAGTTTTTGGGTTATATAGTGACAAAGGTTGTTACTTTGGAGTAGTAGGTGAGCCTTGACGTTTGTTTTAGTGAGATTTTGGTTAAAACCAGTGGTTTAATCATAAGAATTTACTGTGACTGAAGCTTGTGAAGTCTTTGTGTGATTGCTTTCTAATGTTTTCTTTGAGATAACTTGGCAATGTGTGTTTGGTTATTGTTATACAAGAGCCAGACGATGAGTAGAAACCCATTCCTTGATCCTACCCTTCAAGAAATTCTTCAAGTGATTAAACCTACACGAGCAGATTGGGATACAAGGATCGGAGTCATTGATCAGTTGCGTAGCGTCGTACAATCTGTGGAATGTTTAAGAGGTGACTACTCTTGATGCACTCTTGTGCTTCTCTCAATATTTTTACTACTGTCTCTCTTAATGCCGTGAACCATACCCACCATGGATGTGATTATGATTTTGAAATAAAAGATAGTCTCTACTGATTTTTTAGTTTCAGAACAGTAAAAGTGGTTCAAATGTTACTCTTTCCCACTATTCTCGTTCTTTAAACCAATGATTTCATCTGATACTTAGAAAAGAAGAGTTGCTTATAGCTTATTATCTGGTTTTGGTATTGTTAGGTGCTACTGTTCAACCATTTGGATCCTTTGTGTCAAATCTCTTCACACGATGGGGAGATTTGGACATATCTGTTGACTTGTTTAGCGGTTCTTCCATCTTGTTCACTGGAAAGAAGCAGAAACAAACTTTACTTGGACATTTGCTTCGAGCCCTGAGAGCGAATGGTAATTCGTTTATCTTTGTTTCACTGGTTTTTGCCTTAATGTTTAAGTTTTCATGTGGCGATTTGTCTCACCTCCATTATCATTCCAAAAACAACAGGTCTATGGTACAAACTGCAATTTGTTATTCATGCGCGAGTACCCATTCTGAAAATCGTGAGCGGGCACCAGAGAATTTCTTGTGACATTTCTATTGATAATCTGGAAGGGCTTTTGAAGAGCAGGTTCTTGTTCTGGATCAGTGAAATAGATGGGAGATTCCGCGACCTAGTTTTGCTAGTAGGTTAACATACAAATAAAAACAAGATTGGTGTGTATCTCTTAAGGTTTCATTGATTCTTTGACATATACACATCTCGTTTCTTCTACCATTTCATAGGTGAAGGAATGGGCCAAAGCTCATAATATTAACGATTCGAAGAGCGGGACTTTCAACTCTTACTCTCTCAGTTTGTTAGTCATCTTCCATCTTCAGGTAATATAGCTATTCTCTATTCATAGATTCCGCTGCCTTCAGCCTTCTGCAGTTACTGCATCATTAGAAAAACATAGTGTTTTTGAGATGTTTTGTGTTGTTTGGTACAGACTTGTGTGCCTGCAATCTTGCCTCCTCTAAGAGATATATACCCGAAGAGTGCGGTTGATGATCTAAAAGGTACCTTCTATGAAAAGGTTTTCAAGCCAAACCACATAACAGTTATGAGCTTTTGGGATTTTAGCGCCATGGTCTCTTGTAGGTGTACGAAAAACTGCAGAGGAAAGTATAGCGCAAGTTACTGCTGCTAATATAGCGAGATTTAAATCAGGCACAGGAAAGTCAGCCAACCGAAGCTCACTCTCGGAGCTTTTGGTCTCGTTTTTTGCAAAGGTGACTTGATTTCTCATCATTCTAGCTTTAAACTTTTTGTTTCGCTTAATGTGCAACATCTATTAAAGTACTCTTCATTCTGCTGTGCCAATGTGTCTATCAGTTTTCAGACATAAACTTGAAGGCCCAAGAGCTCGGTGTTTGCCCGTTTACTGGAAGATGGGAAAACATAAGCACCAATACTACGTGGCTGCCAAAGACGTACTCACTCTTTGTAAGTCTCCATCTCTGTCTTTCTCTTATCCTCTTGTTGAGTTAATATTCATCGCTATGGCACCATGTGAGTCTCCCGGTTAAAGTGTGAATGTGTGTATTTCAGGTTGAAGATCCTTTTGAGCAGCCGCAGAACGCTGCAAGGAGTGTGAGTCGTAGAAATTTGGACAAAATAGCTCAAGTATTTCAGATCACATCGCGCAGTCTTGCCTCAGATTGCAATAGCAATTCCATCATTGCGGTTCTGACAGGTCAACACATTCAACAGCTTTTGTACAGAACAATAAGCCTCCATAGTCAATATCATGCAAATGGTACGCACAATGTGCGTAATCTGCATGGTCAGACTAGGCCTTGGAACCAGCAAATGCAGCAAAATTGGTCACAGAACTACAATACCCCAAATCCACCATATTGGCCACCACAACAGAGTTGGCCTCAGAACAACCCCAGGAATCTTCAGAGGCAACCATCTCTCCAGGGCCAAGCTTGGCCTGTAATCACACAAACTCAAACACAGCAGAAGAGTCAAAATAAGAATGGGAACCGACCGTTCAAAAACACATCTGCAGGTTCAAGTCAAAATCAAGGCCACATTGGTAAGCCATCAGGTCATATGAGTGGTGTGAACTCTGCAAGACCTGCAACAATAATTCCAAGCCAACGCGGACAGATGTGGAGACCGAGATATGAGCATTAGAATTTGTGCAGACATGGTCCAGAGAGATACTCCTTCACATATTTTTGGATGATTTTGTATTCTGACCTTGGGGCTTTTTTCTATGACTCCTATTGTTACAATCAACGGATTTGCAATTGCAGAATGTTAATACTAAATGTCGAGGACTAGTTAAACCTTTACTCAGTAAAAACACCACAATCAAATTTACATTTACATAATGAGCAAAAAGAAGAAAACAATAAGAGACTACCAAACAATATATTGTGTTGACTAAGTGCAGTAACTTGTCTGGTATCAAGCTCGTAGGAGACGCTTCTCGCATGTTAGAATCCTGTAACTTGCGTGAGGACCCTCAGATGTGTCACGAAGAGAAGTATGCCAACCCATAGCCTTTGTGATTTCTTGAATTTCATCCATGACATCAATTGAGTCCCTAATGTATGCTCTTCCACCTGGTCTTAATATCCGGTCCATCTCTAACAATATGGTTGACATATCGCATCTGATGCATTGTTAACCATTATTGAGACAAAGACAAATGGTTAAGCTCGATTATAGGCACCAAACGACCACATACCCCGTTATGAATCATTTTGAAATTGAGTTACAGATAAGGCCTACCTTTTTCTCTCGATTGAGAAGAGTCCTGAAGCATGTAAGAAGTCATATGTCCTTGGGTATGTATCAAATGGTTCACACCTGTGGTGAATGCAAGACTTATTAGAATATCCAAAGCCAGAAAATGAATCTTAGTTTATCTTAAGACACATTACGCAGATGAAAATATTTGCTTAAATCAAACATGAGCAGGAAACGAACACGTATAGTCACAGAACACTGTTAACGAGTCACTAGATTCCAAGTAATCAACAATAGGTTTCACTATTCTATGTTTTATATGATAGATTGTAAGGAGAAAAGTAGTACCAATCGTGCATCACTCCTAATAATCCACGATCATAAATGACAGGCAATGTGTTAGGCCCACTGACAGGAACCACACTTAGAACCCAGCAATCGATTTTATGATCATTTAGTGCAGCTGCAAATCTGTTAAAGCCAGAGAAATTAAGTAACGAGAGTTAAGCTAAGATACTGAGACATTATACCATCAGAGAGAGTAATAACAGAAAATTATTATTTCATACCCGCCAAAGCCTGCTCTCATGTCCAAAACGTTTCTTAGTTTCATCTTTTTCCATTTTAAGGCGCGGACAAATCCCCCAACAATTTCATTCCAGAACTTTGACTCTGCCTTGAATAGTTCTTTCCTAGCAATGTAGGAATCAAATTTTATCGTCTGCAGCCTATCAGGTGGAGTATGTAGACGGGCAGGCCATAAGGGGACATTTCCTCCATATCCATTCTCAGGTATGCGACTGATGCAAGGTTTCAGATTTGTGTACCTAAAACAAGAAGAAAACAACATGAGACATAGAAAGTGTGATTTTTTGCACACATTGTCACAGACCAAATTAATAGACAGACTAAATGCAATCAAACAAATTAACTTGAAAAACATATAGCTTTTATTCCTAAGTTCTAAACTTCTAATGCTTCCATCATATGCAGGTAGCAAGATATGTCCTTGCATCGCAAAGAAAGAAAGACAGAAAGTTTAGTAGCTGTACCAAACATCGTCGGGGTCATCAGATTCATCACAAAGAGGAGGTTTGGTTCCAGCCTCACGACTTAAATAACAATTGTTGTTCAAAGGCTTCTGCCAGATTGCAACGTAACCTTCCTTCTTTACCAGTTTCCAGCAAAGGCTAGTAGTAAGATTCAACATCTCTGGAAAATAAAATGTGAGATTAAACGAGTACACATAGTGGCAGAATGCCAGAATCAATGTAGCAAAGAAAAACAAAAAAAATTCCCTATACCCACAGAGACAATATGTCATTCTAACTTCCCATATTCTTCATTTTGCTAATAAAGCTACGTACCATGATCACTAACTCAAAAAAATTATAAAGAACAAATAATCTTGTTCACCCCGAACAGGCCTAGTCAAAGCAGAGTAAAAGGATGTTACCTGTCCATTGTTCTTCCAGAGCGGGTTCATGCTTATAAACAGGTTGTGCAGCCCAAGCATAATATCCTCCAGCACGCAGCATTCTATTGATTTCAAGGAGCAAAATTCCATCTTTATCACAAAAAATAAAACAGCAGAATGAGAATTTTCTCTACATGTAAAAGAAGCTAAGGTGTAGTTCACATAGGGAGTTAAAACTACAATAGGTGCAATTTTTTTTTTTGTCTGATGTATTACATGAAGAATCAAGCACACCAGAGCACCTTACCATCACGAGTCCAGTTTATTCTACATCGTGAACAATGAATAAGATCAAAAGCTTGGCTTGGATATAACAAACGCCTTGTAGCAAATGCTGCCGCCATAGCAGGCACACCACGCTCAAGAGCAAACTGAATTTGGTTCTCGTGGACATCTTTTGGTGCAACAGACATTGTCAAGACATCACGTGTCAATAGATAAGCGCCAAAACTCGCCACACCACAACCAACATCCATAGCAACCCTAATATGGTTGCCAAACGTGATATCAGAAACCATCTGCAAAGACAAAGTCCAGACCTCAACATCAGATGAAAAGATAAATAGATAGGTGACACAAAAAGCAAGAACTACTACTTGGAAAAAGTGAGCAACCTTAGACATCTGGTCCAAGTACTGGTCAGCCCCATGAATAAACTGTGTACCACCTCCAGGAAACTTGAACTTGTTCTTGTCTCGTGAAATCCAGTTCTGACCACCTTTGTCTTCAACAAGCCGAGTATGAGGAACATTACTAAACCAAACCTATCCATAAGTAAAATTCCAAATACTACTTAAGCTAGTTCCAAGACATGTTATCAGAAAGCTTTGGTAGCCATAGATTGCAAACAAAAGGAGTTACCTCGTCACGGCTTTTAGGCCATGGAACCGGCTGACGGTAACCTTTAGGAGGCGGAACCAAGCAATTCAAGCCTTTACCTTTGGCAGGGCAGTGACGCTCGAATCTCTCACCTCGCTCAGTCGATTTGAGCTTCTTGATCGCATCAGTATTATCCAAACAAGGTATATACTCTCTCATGCTCTCACGACACATCCCAAATTTCTTAACTCTAACTCTATCCTTAGAATCGCCGTCTCTTTTCGTTTCAACGATCTCAGTCTGATTCCCCCAATCTTCCACAGCATCGCTCTCAACCTCTCCCACTTCAAAATCGTCAGACATCACACCGTTCGCATCTACTATCCCAAAGCTCTTAACCGGACCAGGCGGAGGAGGAGGAGAAGGAGAAGGCGGAGGCGGAGATGGAGGAGGAGGATTAGCTTCAACCGTAACCTTCTCCGTCTCAGCCACCACCACCGACGGAGGCGGTTGTGATGTAGCGGGGATTTGATTATCGGTATGGTTAGCAGGAGGAATAATCTCTGATAAATTGAAGACTCTGTTACTGTTCGGCGAAACGGAGACCTCCGGGATCGAGCTGCCGGCGGAGGTGGAAGAGGAGAAGAAGACGAGCTGTTGGTAGCCATCGTCGGACCAGTGCTTGCCTAAGTAGAAGAAAGCGACGGTGACGAGAACTAAGGCGGAGATCTTGACGAGAGTAGGGGATTTGAAGAGATCGCCATTGGTGAGAAGAGGCTTCATTATAGCTTGCGCGTTAAGGATCAGCGATCTCTTCTGGATCTACACACAGTGTTATTATTGTGTGAGTGTTTGAGAGAGAGAGACTAGTTCCTCCTCCAGTAGTAACTTAATAACAAGTTCCTCCTCCAGCTATTAGTAATTTTTACAGTTGTGTTGGTTTTTGGATTTTTCTGGCGTTCGGTAAAGTTTCACATTACAAAAGAATTTGCAGAATTTTCAGATTCAGTTACAAGTTCACAATTTGCAGATCTCTTAATTAATTGGTAGTTTTGTTTCTTTCTTAAAGTTAATTGTTTTTTCTTAAAAGGTTTTTTTTTTTCCCTTATATATAGAAAAGAGTCTCTAAAAATAAAGAAAAATCTTTAAAAACATCATTGGTTTTTAAACTTGATTTTTTTTCTTTCAAGAAAATGGCATTAAAACTTTTTTTAACCAATATTCGTAAAAAAATTGGATACATTATTACATTTTATATGAAAATAATGATTAAGATTTTTCTAATTCATTAAATTTTGATTTTTTTGTAACAGAAATTATACATATAGGATGTTTTGTGAGCAAAATGATAAAAAGATACTTCAAAAAAAAAGACAAATTATATTCAGAATAGAGAATATTTATGGCTATTTATATCCACATTAAATGTTTGTCTTAACTCTTAATCACAGTTTTCTTCTAATATTACCAAAAAAGAAAAAAAAAACAAAGGTGAAAATGAAATTAAAAAAAAAAAAACATTAAAGACAGAGGGGCAGGGCACACTCTCTCATCTCCATCTCTACAAAGTGCAACAGTTCTTTTTAAAATTCATTCATTTAGGCGAGAGAGAAGTCCTTATTTTAAATTAAAAAATAAAGACAAAAACAAACAACAATTTCCCCCAAATCCGATTTCGATTTTTTTTTTTATGTTCACAGTTCTCAAATCGGGAAACTCCTCGTTAGACGACGACGACGACGGGGCGAATCATGACCACCGTCGGTGGTGGTAGTGGTGGTGTAGAGCAGCAGATGATACCTGATTCCGTATCCACCTCGTTCATCGAGACGGTGAATGGTTCGCACCAGTTTACGATTAAAGGTTACTCTCTCGCCAAAGGCATGAGCCCCGGTAAATTTATTCAGAGCGATGTCTTCTCCGTCGGTGGTTACGATTGGGCGATTTACTTTTATCCCGACGGCAAGAACCCTGAGGATCAGTCCTTGTACATCTCTTTGTTCATCGCTTTAGCTAGTGATTCTAATGATATTAGGGCTTTGTTTGAGCTCACTCTCATGGATCAGAGTGGTAAAGGAAAACATAAAGTGCATAGTCACTTTGATCGAGCTCTTGAAGGTGGACCTTATACCCTCAAGTATAAAGGAAGCATGTGGTAATAATTAGTTAGATTTGCCTTAGTTAAAATTAGTTAGATTTGGAAAATGCTTAAAGTTTTAAGTTGTGTGCATGCTTGCTTTTTGAAAATTTTCAGGGGTTACAAACGCTTTTTCAGAAGATCAGCTTTAGAAACTTCTGATTACATAAAGGATGATTGTCTTGTCGTTCATTGTACTGTTGGTGTTGTTAGAGCCAGACTCGAAGGTCCAAAACAGTATGGCATTGTGCTACCCTTGTCTAATATGGGACAGGGGTTGAAAGACTTGTTAGATTCTGAAGTTGGTTGTGACATAGCTTTCCAAGTCGGAGATGAAACATACAAAGCTCATAAACTGATTCTCGCTGCACGCTCACCAGTTTTTAGAGCTCAGTTTTTTGGACCAATTGGGAATAACAATGTGGATAGGATAGTGATAGAGGACATCGAGCCTTCTATCTTCAAGGTAATTTTTTTTGTTCAGTATTACATTGTTAGCAGTTGGTTGTTACGTGCAACTTACATATTCTACTGACTCGGGATTTTGAAATTTTCATAGGCTATGCTTAGCTTCATCTACACTGATGTACTTCCTGATGTGCATGAAATTACTGGTTCAACTTCTGCAAGTTCGTTCACAAATATGATACAACATCTCTTGGCAGCTGCTGACCTCTATGACCTTGCAAGGTTAAAGATATTATGTGAAGTTCTGCTATGTGAAAAACTTGATGTTGATAATGTGGCAACAACACTTGCGCTTGCTGAACAGCACCAATTCTTCCAGCTCAAAACGTTCTGCTTAAAATTTGTTGCGTCTCCAGCCAACTTGGGAGGTACGTGTTGCATATGTTTTCAGGTTTTCTCAGTCTCCACTTTCATATGCCTTATATATACTCTCTCTGCGTATTTTGTCATGTATATACATGTTTTCTTGCTTCAATTGCAACAGTATTATTATGTGATAAGATAGTAGAATGTATAAGGTCTTACATTTGAATTGGTTTTACTATTAATGTGGTAAACTTTGTTTAAAGATGATGTGCTGCCATGGAGATTTTTCTCATCAACTTACAACTTTAGCTATACCTTGTCATTAGAAAACAATGGCAATAGTAGTTGATAGAACAAATTTACTAAACTATATATATAATCCAATAAATATTTTAAGATTCGAAATCATATCTAAACCTTGTATGCATAATCATCTGCCTTTTTTGTATGATCCGGCTTATATAATGCATTTGGTGCCTGTTGCTTGTCAGCAATAATGATCCATTAAAGATGTTGGGTGTATTATTAATGGAAGTTTTATGAGCTAATCGTCTTTGTGTACTACCTATAGCTTATCTTGCTAGTAAACTTAATTTAACTTTCTTGTTCTTATGTTCGATTTGTATATAGGAGACTCGATGCATGATTAGACGGCTTGAGGTTTATCATCCTCAACTAGTGCGATAATAGTTACTTTGGTTTTTTTTACTGACAATCTAGTTTAAAGAAAATGCCTAGCCAATGGGTAAAATATATTCTGCATTCTGGAAGATAGAGATTATGTACCACATACATGTCCTGGTGGTCTTAATGTTGAATTTCACGTAAATGCTGGTATTCACATCTTAAGGCAGAGCTTAAAACGAAATGTTTCTTTCTTTCTCTAGAATTGAAACTGGTGAATTTTAGCTCACAAAACTTCCATTAATAATACACCCAGCATCTCTTCATCGATAATATGTTTCTTTTTCAACATGGTGGGCTTTTTTGCTTGTGTGTAACAGAGTGCTATAAGTTGGATGATATTATCGATGAAGAGAATCCAGGAAAACTAAAAAGTAAGTGATGTTGTTTTGTTGCAGCTGTAATGAAGTCTGAAGGGTTCAAGCACTTGAAACAGAGCTGTCCCACATTGTTATCTGAGTTGCTGAACGCTGTTGCAGCAGCAGATAAGAGCTCGACGAGTGGACAATTGAACAAGAAAAGAAGTGCGAGCAGTGTATTAGGGTGTGACACTACAAATATGAGGCAAGTGAGAAGGAGGACATAGGATCAATCCAAATGCTCGTAGTAAGCTTTCCTCGCGCCTTGTTTTGACAGTTTCAAATGAACTCTGGTGCTACTTTACTGATCTGGAAGCAAAGCATAAACTAAGTTTGTTTTGCTAAACCTTTTTATTGTAATGAATAATTGTTCGTAGTAGTATGTCAACAGTAGTGTAAAGCTTTAGGCAATAGACATCTGATTACGTTTCAGTAAGTACCTTGTCTTTGACTCTTTGTCTTTGAATCCTCTTCAGTTTTAGTGCTGTTTGCCTGTTTGTAGAAAAAAAAGCTTATTATATATAATTGAATCGTAAAACCGTTTCCCATAATGAAGTCGTAATTTTGTAGAGACATGAAATATGACTAAACCAAACTGTGTGTCAAACATTTATATCTATGGACAAAAGAAAGTTCAATCTCCCACCAAAGAACTGTAAGAATCGACTTAAATCAAATCCCTGTAGACATTCTAAATTGCTACGATTCTCTTAAGAAAGGAAAACAAAATTTTGTGAAACAATTATAGACCCAAAGATGTGATGTGAAGTTGCGAGGATTTGTTTTCCTTATAAAGGCTCTGAACCTACAACGCTTAAACCAAATTCAATTACAATATTTGATAAACCAAAACCGATACTAATTTTCACGTAACCGAGGAAAACCATATCGCATATTCTGATTTTATGTTTTTAAAGTGGCACACAATAGTCGATAGATATGCATGAATAGAAAATTAAATTCAAGTCGCTATACATATTGAAATCATGTTTGACTATAATGTATGTTACATTAGGAATCATTTAGAAATAATGTGATAATTACGATACAAGGCACGGCTTACAGAAGAAGAAGAAAAAGAATCTATGGGCAAAAACGTCGGTGACGGTGAGTCAAACAAAGCTGAAATCAAGGGGCTGCCTAAATTGCGACTACGACGATGATGTTGCTTCGGTATCTTTCCACAACTTCTCTTTTCGTGACCCTTTTCACTTCTTTACTTCAAATTAACCAAAAAATTTATATTGTATAAACGAAAGTATTGTTACTATGTGTGCAATTGTGCATATGGGGTCACCGAGGGTCTCTGCGTTAGCGGCGCGTTTGATGGTGGCGTGTATATGTCAAAATAGAATATGCTTTCAAACGTTACATCTTCGGTTCTTTATTCCTTTTTTTCTTTTCCCTTCCTAATTTAATACCTTAAATAGCTTTTTATTCAATATTACGTTATGATATACTGTACTGTTGTACCGTATCATGTAGTATATATGTCAACGAGTAAACTAATAAAAATTCTTTAAACTAAAATATAACTGAATTCTAATCTAGTCTTGAATCTTTGATTCACATCAGTTACCAAAAATATGTATAGAAACCGGTCCAATACCAGAACATATTTGATGATCTAAACAAACAGACAAATCAGCTTCTTTACATTAATATATATGCACCACTGTGTCTGTCTTAAGAAAGAAATAAAGGTAATCAGAATAAGAAAAATCGAAGGTAGCTTGTCGGTGTCACGTGGGGGGGGGGAAAGAGCATGTAAAAACAAACCAATCAATAATTGGAAAAAAATAAACTGTGAATCATTTATCATGTGATGGATCTGATTAGGTATATTCTTTCGAGCTCGTTTAGCGTTTACAGCCTCTGGTACGCAGCTTAGCTCTTCTTATCCTGACGATTGGCCCCCATAACAGAGACATTACACAATAGTACAATTCGAATGCGTTTCTAAAACTACTACTCCATACTCAAAATCGAATCTTGGAGATTCTTAAAAAAAAAAAAAAAGAATGTGATTATTCAATTGCTAGATTACTAGCTAGAAGCCAAGTCTCTTAAATTTCTAGATGATTTGACTACTAAATTACCAAACTAATGACATTTTTTTTAATAATATACGAGACAATATATATATCTCGTCTGATGTCGAAATGTTACACCAGACCATACCCACATAGATATATCGAAAAGTTAGTTTGTGGGAAGCAAAACAACTAACAAAACAACATTCTCAATTCGACAAAGAAACGGAAGTTTAATAGAAAAAAAATATGTACAAATTTTTGTGATGGTGATACAACAATGAACAATCATTCGTTGAAACCACAATAATGCAACGAAATGTAGCTTTTGTGTGGTATGGGGTGATTGTGATCAATATTTAAAATGTATAAATCTTCGTAACACGAAATATATACAAAATATTATGGTGAATTTGGATTCAAACTTCCAAAGAGAATTTTTATATATAGTAACGGCAAATCATATTTAATTTTGTGGTATAAAAAACAATTTTTTCATCTAATATACAACATATAATTCTGAAAATCATTTTTTAACTCTTTCACGGGTCACTAGATGACTAATCATTAAATATTTAAATTTTGAAGTCATACTACTATTATCACAACTTTAGCTTAATTGATATACAGTAAAAAGGTTTATGTAATAGCGTCACTGGACTAATTGGCTTGCAACTTCAGCTTGGGTTCTTGATATAAGGGTTCCAACTTCAACTCCATTTTTTTTTTGTTTCAATAATATGATGAGATTGATGTATCATAAATTGTACTCATCAATGTAATGTCCTATTCGTCTTCTATGTATGTGGGTTCCTATGTCTCTCTTCATCCCACTTCGGCATTTGACTTATATGAATCCTTTATATTTGTATATCGGCTGGTTAACACAACTATATGAATCCTTTCAATGTTGTCGATCAGGAGTGATCAGACTACTGACCTAAGAATGTTCGTTCATAACAATATTTTTATTGGTAAACAAAAAAAATTGTCTAGTAATTTTAATAAGTCCCTTCAAAAACACACACACACACATTCGTTGATAACTTTTCTTGTTAGCATTTACATATCTTTTTATATTGTCAAGAAGAACCTTAATTGGAGTGTAAGCGTCTCCGCGGAACCTTTAATTAAATTTACTTCCTTCACCAAAAACAAAAAGTCAAAACTTCAACACGCAGAAAATAATACAATCAAGATTGGTTTCTATATATTAAAATTTTAATTTTAATTTTGGTAAATAAACACGCATTTTTTTTCTCTTATTAATTAGCAATGGTGTATATAAAACGAAAGGGGTCTCTGCTTTGTAAAAAGAACTTGCCTTTCATTTTTTTTGCCAACGACCGCTCCTTTCTTCCTTCATCACACAGCTCAGCCTGACGCTACGTTCAGGCTGATCTCTTCCATTCCCCCACCCCCAAATCTCAGATCCGGTGAGATCTCTTCCTCAAAGGTAATGCCTCTTTGTGTGATGCATGTCCCTTCATTTGAATTCTGTCGGTTGTTTATCGTTCAATTTCGATTTTTTATTTGGGGTTCAGATTCTCGAGATTTGTATTCGGTTCGTGAGTTTTGTGTGT
>NC_025690.1:21694620-21706383 GCF_000633955.1 Camelina sativa
TTTTTTTTTTTTTTGGTTATCTGATTTAGTGTTGTTTGTTGTTGTATCCTTTTTGGTTTACTGTTGTTTTGTGGATGGATCTGAATTGAATTGACATTTCTCTCTGAATTGTATCTACTTTGATCAGATCTAAAATGCTGTATAGCTTGTTGTTTCTTGTGGGTGTTCTGTTTCTACCAATGTTTTGTCACCAGTCATAATTTATCTTTGTTAAGATCTGACGTATTGGGATTTGCAGTAAACAAAGAAGTTAAGAAGAGCATCAAGATGAAGGCACTCATTCTTGTTGGAGGTTTCGGCACTCGTTTGAGGCCATTGACTCTCAGTTTCCCAAAACCCCTTGTTGATTTTGCTAATAAACCCATGATCCTTCATCAGGTAACATAGTCAGCTTCTTTGTCCCTTGTTCCAAGTTATATATGATCTCATGACTCTTGTTTTAAACCGAGGCTTGTATTCTTTGTGTAGATAGAGGCTCTTAAGGCAGTTGGGGTTGATGAAGTTGTTTTGGCCATCAATTACCAGCCAGAGGTGAGATAGAGATACTCTTCTATCTCCTAACTCTTCTTTGCAGCTATATTTCTGTTTTACATGTTTGTATTTACCATTTTTGCTCTGTTTCGACAGGTGATGCTGAACTTCTTGAAGGACTTTGAAACGAAGCTAGAAATCAAAATCACTTGCTCACAGGAGACCGAGCCACTAGGTACAGCTGGTCCTCTGGCTCTAGCGAGAGACAAATTGGTTGACGGTTCTGGAGAGCCTTTCTTTGTGCTTAACAGTGATGTGATTAGTGAGTACCCTCTTAAAGAAATGCTTGAGTTTCACAAAACTCACGGTGGGGAAGCCTCCATAATGGTGACAAAGGTGAGACTATCGAACCTAAATACTCTCCAAATATGGTATAGTATGTTATTCATCTAATGTTGGACTTACATGTATATTGGTTGTAGGTGGATGAACCATCGAAATATGGAGTGGTTGTTATGGAAGAAAGTACAGGAAAAGTTGAGAAGTTTGTGGAAAAGCCAAAACTGTATGTAGGTAACAAGATCAACGCTGGGATTTATCTTCTGAACCCATCAGTTCTTGATAAGATTGAGCTAAGACCGACCTCGATCGAAAAAGAGACATTCCCTAAGATTGCAGCAGCTCAAGGGCTCTATGCGATGGTGCTACCAGGGTTTTGGATGGACATTGGGCAACCCCGTGACTACATAACGGGTTTGAGACTCTACTTAGACTCTCTGAGAAAGAAATCCCCAGCCAAATTAACCAGTGGTCCACACATTGTTGGTAACGTTCTTGTTGACGAAACCGCCAAGATTGGGGAAGGATGTTTGATTGGACCAGACGTTGCCATTGGTCCGGGCTGCATTGTTGAGTCAGGAGTTAGACTCTCGCGCTGCACAGTCATGCGTGGGGTGCGCATCAAGAAGCACGCGTGTATCTCAAGCAGTATCATCGGATGGCACTCGACTGTTGGACAATGGGCAAGAATTGAGAACATGACCATCCTCGGGGAAGATGTTCACGTGAGTGACGAGATTTATAGCAACGGTGGAGTTGTGTTGCCACACAAGGAGATCAAGACAAACATCTTGAAGCCAGAGATAGTGATGTGAAAACAAAATGTGTTATTACTATTTATTATTATGTGTCTTTCTCTCTCAGCTTTTGCTATTAATTCTTCTTAATTTGGCTTTTTGAATAAGCATCAAACCAAAACGCTGTATATCTTTGTTAGGGTCATTTGGTGTTTTTGTTTCTATTATTTTTTTTTTGTAACTTATCAAAAAAAAAAACATCGTCTCATTTGATTTGAGATGTACTTTTGATTGAATATTTCATTCATTATGAAGGCTTTCTCTGAACCATTCCAAATTCAATAGCCAATAGGTGACATAATAACATGGGTTTTGTTTCGGGGACCATTCAGATAAGAGAAACAGGACCATTGAGAACCGTAAAACGGTAAAAGACTCGTGTTGGGTTAATTTCTCAAAAGATCCTAATCCAATGGGTTTATCCGAATCTAAGGAGAAGAGGAATATTCGCTGAATATGAAAAGACTACAATACCCTTGAGTTCCCTCCACATAAACAGTAAACCGGAGAGCTAACTAAAATTAAATTACGGTTTCGATTCCAAAATTGAAAAAAGAGTCAATGGCGTCGCGTACATGTCTTCTCTTCCTTCTCGTTGCGTTTCTCGCCGGAGCACTTGCCGGAGACGTCATCGAAGTCAACCGATCTCAGAGTCAGAGAGAGTTCGATTATTTCGCTCTCTCTCTTCAGTGGCCTGGAACATACTGCCGCGCAACTCGTCATTGCTGCTCCAAAAACGCTTGCTGTAGAGGGTAAAGCTTCCTCGATCTTTTCTAATCTCAGATTCAAATTTGTTATTCGATCATCAATGTCTTTGTTTTCGTGTAGCTTAGGATCTGATTGTTATTGAGAGTTTCTTTCTTCTATTAGATTGGATAAATCTGAAATCTCGATTAAGATTTGGGATTTTGAGTTTGCTTCTCTAAACTAACTTATGTTTTTTTTTTTTTTTTTTTCCCAGCTCTGATTCTCCAACTCAGTTCACCATCCGTAAGTAAAACTCTTTTCAATATTTTGTTTCAGTTTCAGGACTCAAATGTGTATATGTGTGTTTGAGTTTGAAACTAGGCAATCTTTTAATCTGTTTTTTTTTTTGTAGATGGGTTATGGCCTGACTATAACGATGGTTCATGGCCTTCTTGTTGTTATAGATCTGACTTTAATGAGAAGGAGGTACAAACATTGGTTCTTGTTCAATATACAAAGTCATGTCTTTATATATCTTAGGAGAAGTTTCTGAAAAAGGAGATTTTTTTTTGCAGATCTCAACGTTGATGGATGGTCTTGAGAAGTACTGGCCTAGTCTTAGTTGTGGTTCTCCATCAAACTGTCATGGTGGAAAAGGGTCCTTTTGGGGCCATGAGGTGATTGTTTTTCTTTTTACTTCTATTATTATATAACTCTTTACAAATTGGTGTTTTACATCTCTCATAAGTTTGTCTTTCACTCTTCACCAAAACTAACTGAGTTTTCGTTTGTTGGTTTGTTATGTATCTCTTTTGCAATACACGCTGGCAGTGGGGTAATTTATCTTCAATCTTTACTTCCTTAAATTGATTTTTATTTTTATTATTTCCTTCCACATTGTTTTATATAGAGTTAGATTCATTAGTGTTATTAGAGAGTTCCATGCTTAATCTCAGAACCTTTTGCTCAACAGTGTGTATAGTTAGCACAATATGTTCTGGTATGATTTTGCTGATTCGATAATATAGGTTCTTTCTCTAACGGTTGTGCTGATAATTTCTTATTTTCAGAGAAACATGGGACTTGTTCTTCTCCTGTTTTTCATGATGAGTTTAATTACTTCCGTACCACAATTAATCTCTACTTGAAGTATAACCTCACGGTAAGTGTTCACAGAATTAAGTTTATGTTGTGATATGATGCATAGTGGACTTATTAGATAAGAAAGTTGGGTATACACAAGATTTACATGTGTTAACTATTTTGCTTGCATACTTGTGCAATAGAGTTTTTCTTTATGATGTATGATCATGCATCTTACATTTACTCTGTTCTGTCAGTTTATCAGTTTGTGAAGACACTTTTGTACTTTTTTCCTCTATTGGATAAGTTCTTAATGCCAGTTTATAATCTCTGCATCTTGTAAATATGGTATAGGATGTCCTTTATAAAGCTGGCTATGTTGCTTCCAACAGCGAAAAGTATCCTCTAGGAGGTATCGTAACAGCCATTCAGAATGCATTTCATATCAACCCTGAAGTGCAATGCAAAAGAGATGCAATCGATGAAATACGTATATGCTTCTATAAGGATTTTGAGGTCTGTATCTGACATCTCTTTCATCTTAGGTTGTTGATTTCCTTTTGAAAGTCTTAATTACATCTTGTTTTAGTATTATAATTCATGTTTCTTTTAAAACCCCTTATAAGAAAACTTATTAAATATCTTGTGTCCAAGCGTGTAGAAAATGTTTGGTTTGGTAAGATTTGCTGATCATTGACATTATTATTGCTTTTCCTGGTTTAATGTTAAAATAGTTTGCTAGAATCTGAGAATGGCACAAGTTTCTGACAGTGTATTTATTTATTTCATGACTACAGCCCAGGGACTGTGTTGGTTCCAAAGATTTGACATCTAGAAAATCATGTCCCAAGTACGTAAGTTTGCCGGAATACACGCCATTGGGTAAGTATAAATTCAAAGAACGTAAACCATCTTTTCCATATATATCTTGAACGATGCATAATTGCAAGTAGTGTGGATTCCTGATTAGTTGGACAAGAGGCAAGAGCATTAGATAAGTGATGGATATATGATAAAATGATAAGACATATATTTGTGTTATCCAGATGGTGAGGCTATGGTTCTGAAGATGCCAACAGATAGAGAAGCTCTTTGAATGGGAGCCTTGTTATTTACTTAGAGGCAATACATATTACTTGTCTCTGATGTTGTACTTTTACAGCCAAACCTATAAACAATGAATAAAGAAGATTGGCTTATTATCGTCCTATTAAATATGAATCATTACTGATAAATCAAGTTTCTTTCTAACGATGGAAATATCAGACAGGTCCATAAGAAGATTCAAATTTTGCTCTGCTTTATGGAATGAAAACTATAAAATTTGGTTTAGGGAAAATTTTCAAAATAGTTTAAATGTACATCAAAAACAGATCACTGTGGTTTGTTTAGGTTTAGAGGATGTGGAGAACGATGCCGCGATGCCTGAATACGCCACAGCTAAATAGCGGTGTGGTAGGACATGTCTATATAGATATCTACAAGGAATAGATGGGATAGAATACAGAAAATTAAGTAAAATAAAACCCAACTGATTATTTTTGTATTACGTACAACAATCGTAATCCCTTAGTTCCAAAGACAATTCTAGAGTTCCTCTATCGACGACACATCGATCACTGTTGAAACCGACGAGACGGGCTGCACCAGAGAACTTGCCATTCGTTGGCAATCGAACCTTTGCCCGACCTATCACAACAGATCCATTTGATGTTGCAGGATCTATACAAGAATATTTTCTAAGCAATTCTAGGTAAAGATATTTTGCTGGAAAATCTAAAGGAATCACCAACTCTGTATCATACTTCCAATAGTTGCCTTTGGAAACCCATACCTATTTTGTGTATGGATCTTCGGGGTCCGTCCATGCAACAACTTTGTAGTGGTTAGGATGTTGCAAAAGGTTCTTTTCATCGATTGTGCATGCACGAAATATTTTCACGATTAACTTTGTTTCTATGTGATGATCAGTCTTTCTCTTCCCTTGACGAATCAGTCGAAACCTTTTATGTCGCGCTGTGTTTGTCATTGAGAGAAAGAGCTAGTAATATTAAGACTTTGGCTTGTCTCAAGGCTTGGAAATTTTTATATTATATATATAGTTTGCAGCATTATCTCCTTTTTTTTCTTTCTTGCCTTGGCGGAGGTGTTTCCTTTATCCTTTTATTTTCTAAAAAAAATCTTATATAAACAAACGTTCCGAATCCATGCCAAGTTTATCATCTCCTCAAAAAAGTAAATTTTAATGTTTTTAATCATGGTTTGATATCGTTTTAATATTTTCTTAGAAACGGTTTTGAACCCTAATTTTTCTTCAGAGAGGATCAATCATACTTTTGCTTTAGTCCGGCATGGCTTTCGCTGGGTGTGTACGCAGGTCAGCATCTAAGTTGGCTTCCACATGTGGTCGAGCCCGGTCTATCTCCACCGTTGTGAACTGTCGTCCGTCTCTATCTCTCAACCCGTCTCCGCTGCGTGCCTTCATCTCCCGTGGCTTTGGTACCTCGAGGAGTGATAGTATACTTGGCTCGGAGATACGGATTCTCAAAGTGATTGACTCCAAGATCCTTTCTGATTTGCAAATCGATGATCTCGATTATGTAAGTTTTTTTGCATCTTGCTCCTCAAGAAACATATATAAAACTGGTTTGCTTTGTTCTTAATGATTGTAGTTGTAATTAAGCTGCTGTTAAGTGTTAAGACGGAAATTTTCTTTCTTATACTCTAATGGGAGCAGCTTAAAGAGACAACTCCGGAATACTTCAGATTCAGAATTGAAGATGATCCTGCAGATCAGTTTGTGACATTGACTAGTGAGCACGTTGGGGAAAATATTAAAGTTTTAGCATTCATGCCTAGTCTTGTTGCTGATAAACCAAGTATTAAACTGATTCTAACTGTTACCACGAAGAGCGGGCTCAGCCTGGAGTTTAGCTGCACGGATTTTGGTGATCATTTTAACATAGAAAATGTAACAGTGAATCATCCGGGGGAAAAGAATGATTGGCAATTCGAGTAAGCTTTGTGAATCAAAAACTCTATATAATATATATAACTGCATGCGTAACGTTGTATAAATAGGCATGAGTGGAAAGGTTATAATGTTTTTGCCTTTTGCAGAGACTTGGAAGATGATCTCAAGAAGGCCTTCAACAATTATGTGGAGACCCTAGTAGGAGAAAGCACAAGGAAGTTATTGCATAGGTACATGATGAGCAAACAGAAGCGAGAGTACTTGGCCTGGTTGAAGGATGTTAAGAAGTTTATGAACGAATTTCATCTAGATAGGTGTAGAATTAATAGTTAAGTTCGGTACCTAACCATCATTACTCGTGGTTGCTTTTCCCAAAATTTTTTAATAAAAAAATACAAGCAGAAGAGAGAAAAAACGTTGCTGAAGTTATTTTGGGAAAAAACGTTTCTCAGTATTTTTCAACACATGTGATTTTCTTATTAGTCATATATCAAAAGATTGTGAGCAACACATCTCAGGTTCTTTCTGCTGGTGATGCTCTAGGAGAATCAGAAGTATAGGAATGAACTCCCATTTGTTCGTTCTTAGCAGTCATATTTGTTTTCGCATTCCTCACAATCTTTTGAGAATTTAACTATGATAATGACTTCAAGTTTTTAGATATGCGGTATTCACTTCTTCCCAATGCCAATTATCTCAAGTCCTAAATGATAGATTTATAGAAGTACAACGAATAGTAGTAGAATCATGATTAATACCAAAAAGATGTCGGTAGCTTACAACGACAAGAAGAGAAGCTAATAAAATGTTCGTCTTAATTATAAGACCAAGTGCGGGGAAGTGGATCTTATTTTTGGGGCAAAAAAAAAAATTATGAGGGAATGTGTAATGTTAGTTTTGTCAATTCATTAATTTCAATATTTCTTTATTGTCATCTAACTCAATAATATTACTAAATAAATTCTTTAATTACAACGATTTTGTGATACGATTTCGTTAGTTGAAAATGAAAGTTTTGTCAAAACCCTAAAACCCTTGAATCTCAGTTTTCTTCGCTAAACCAGAGAATATCAATCCATGGCTTTTGCTTGGTGGTGCGTACGCAAGTCAGCATCTAAGCTCGCTTCCGTATGTGGTCGAGTCCGGTCTATCTCCGCGGTTGTGAACCGACCGTCTATAGCTCTCAAACCGTCTCCGCTGAGTCCATTCGTCTCTCGTAGATTTTTCTACTCGATGGCTGTTGATCAGCTGAGCTCTGAGCAAACCCTTCTCCTTGCGATTGACTCCGAGCTCAATTCCGCTTTCCAAAACGATGATCCCGACTTAGTAAAAACTCTCTCATATCTTTGCTCATATTCATTTCTGAGAAACCATAATTTGGTCTTATGTTTAGAAGATATTAGTCTATTGGTTGAGATTTTGTTTTTGTTTTTACTGAAATTAATTATATTGGGGGTTGGTTGGGAGCAGGGTGAAGAGATGACACCTGCAGGAAGCTTCTTCCCTTTCGAAATTGAAGACGATCCTGGAGATCAGAATGTTACATTGACCAGAGACTACAATGGGGAACATATTAAACTTTCAGCAGACATGCCTTATCTTGATGATGCTGTCATTGACGCATTTGGTCCTTCATGTCCTCATGCTGAACTATTTTTTCCACTAGAAGTGTCTATCACCAAGAAGAGCGGACTCAGCCTAGAGTTTACCTGCCAGGTGTTTGCTGATTATATGAGAGTAAGAGAGTTAACTGTGAATCATCCTGAGGATTCTTTGGAGTATCTAATGGAAACTGACTGGCCTCCTCTCAAGTAAGCTTTGGGAATCAAAAACTCTATATAATAATAACTGCAAGTGTTGGATTTTTTTTAGAGATGGGCCCGGTAATGAGCAGAGAGATTTTTTTTGTGTGTGTTCTTTTTTCATGGGTTTTTGTAGAAACTTGGACGATAATCTGAAGAAGGCGTTAGAAAGGTATCTGACGACCAGAGTTGAAGCAAGTACAACGAAACTCTTGCATAAGTACATGATGAGCAAAATGAAGCGAGAGTACTTGGTATGGTTGAAGAATGTTAAGAAGTTTGTGGATGAATGAAAAAGGTAAGTTCGATATTGTAAAAATGAAGTGTCTCTTGTTGTTAGAATATTGACATCTCTTCTTTCACATTGAGGTCTCTGTTTTGTAATTTCTCACTCACAAAACGTTTTAGAACACTTGGAGAGATTAACGTAACACATGAGACAAACATCTTTTTGATTCGGATCTCTTGGATACTTTCACAGCATCTCCACTCACACACACATGTAGTGATTTTCTCCACTTGCTACATTATATAAACACTTGTCCTTAGACCTTACTCCTAGGTTCTAAACTCTCTTACACAAGCCACACTACTTACCTTGATTGGGATTTATAACAACTCTACTTACACTTACTCATTTGGGCCCAATTACTTTTATTACAAAACAACAACCCTAACTTCTGCTTCCTTGTTGGCTTGTTCTCTTTGTTGTTGACTCTTGCTCCTTCTCTGTCACAAGTCACAACACTTTACTCTTCACTTTGCTTATTCATCATTTTTATGCGCTAAATATAAAATCCTTGAAGAACATTTTACCTACACCTTTCTGGATTGACATTTAATTAGGAATCATATGAAACTCGAATCACAACTTAAAAGTCATTAGTTACACACATATATATTCTAAGAGATTCTGAAAATGCTAACAATGAACACAAGTGTTTGAATTATGAATCTTTTCTTAAATTCGTGCAACAAAGAATAAGCTTCAAGTGCACATAAAAGAAGAAAAGGGCATTGAAGAAGATAATGCTAGTTTCTTGATTTTTTGCCCACATAAGGATACGGTTAGTACACGAGTTCACCCAAAAAAATGGTTTACTACCCTAACAACAAGTCAACAATTGTATTACCAATTAAACTCAATATTTTTTACTCTCGTCAACCTAAAAGAGCTCAATAATATTACCAATTAAATTTATTTTTAATATGATTTTGTGTATATCACCAATTGTATCACAAAATCATACTAACAATCAACCTAACAAATTGTATCACAAAATCATAATATTGGTTAGGGTTTTTAACGTTTAAATTAACCAACGAACCGAAACAGCTAGACATGACGCTCAAATTCAATCGTTGTAAAACTAAAACCCTATATAAACCCTTAAAACCTAAAGAAACCCTTGAACCTCAAAAGCTGCACAGAACCAAAGAAGAGATAATCAATCACCATGGCTTTGGCTTGGTTCGCTGTACGCAGGTCAGCTTCTAATTTTGCTTCCTTGTGTGGTGGTCGAGTCCGAATGATCTCCACCGTTGTGGACCGTCCGTCTCTAGCTCTCAACCCGTCACCGCCGTGTCCCTTCGTCTCTAGTAGCTTTCACTACCCGACGGTTGTTGATCAGCTGAGCTCCGAGCAAACGCTTATCCGGGAGTTGACTCCGAGATCAATTTTGCTTCGCGAATCAATGATATGTTTAAGGTAAGTTTTTGGGTCGTAGCTTGTTCCTCACGAAACAGAAATTGGTTATGCTTTTGATGACATGTTGGAAGCTGTGCTGATTATAGATTTTTTTTTTTATAATAATAATTCTTAAAGTTAGACAAGAATTTGTCTCTGTTAAGACAGTGTTTCTTTTTGTTTGGCTTACACTCTATTGGGAGCAGCATGAAGAGATGACTCCAGAAAGCTCACCTTTCAGAATTGAAGATGATGGAGGTAAGACTGTGACAGTGAGTATAGACTACAAAGGGGAACATATTAAAGTTGTAGTAGGCCTGCCTATTCATGGAGATAATGATACTAAGTATGAAGATGGAACTCTTGATTATTATCGTGGAAATGGACTAATGATACCACTAACTGTGAATGTTACGAAGAAGATTGGACTCAGCCTAGAGTTTCGCTGCAAGGTTATTAATGAATATGATGGTATCCACATAGATGGTGTATTTGGGGATCATTCGGTTGATTCTTTGAAATATAAACTGACGAATGAAGGGTCTTATTTCAAGTAAGCTTTGTGAATGAATAAACTCTATATATATAAATAAACTCAAGTGTAAGTTTATGTAGAGGCATGGGCAGAATGGGCTTCTGGTTATATAATGTTTTTTTTTTCTTTCATCGCCTTTTGCAGAGACGTAGATCATAAACTGCAGATGGCGTTCTACAAGTATCTGGAGACCAGATTGACAAAAGGCACAATGTATTTTTTGTATCACTACATGATGACGAACGAGCGACGCCACTTCTTATGGTTGAAGGATGTCAAGAAGTTCTTGGATGATGAAAGTTAAAGTTAGGATACTTATGAATCAGAAACTTTCATATTTTTGTTTTAGCCTTTTACATTTGAGAATTAATTTATAATGGTAATGACTTTCAAAGTTTGTTTTTTTCTGTTTTTTTTTTTGTTAGAGCGTTCAGATGAGAGTTTTGTATTCACTTTTAAATGAATTATAAATAAATATTCTAAGAGATTATGGAAAATGCTAACAATATTGAACATAAATGTTGGAATTGTGAATCCTTGATTAAAATCTTGGAACAAAGAATAAGAGGTTCAAGTGCACATGAGAAAAAAAAGAAAAGGGAGTGAATATAATAATGCTAGTTTCGCCCGTTGTTTATCAAACTGCATAAATAATCTAATTAAATAGTGTTAGTTTCTTGAATTTTTGCCCACACAGGATACAGTTAAATTCAATATTTTTTTACTCTCGTCAACCTAAAAAATCTCAATAATATTTAATATGATTTTGTGATACAATTTATTAGATGAGAAATTTGCATATCTTTTGATTTAGGGTTAGGGTTTTAACTTTTAAATTAATCAACGAACCAAACCGGCTTGACATGACTCTCAAATTTAGTCGCTGGAAAACCCTATATAAACCCTTAAACCCTAAAAAAAACCCTAAAAATCTTCACAGAACCAAAGAAAAGATAATCAATCAAATCACCATGGCTTTAGCTTTGTGCGCTGTACGCAGGTCGGCATCTAAGTTTGCTTCCGTGTGTGGTGGTCGAGTCGGAGTTATCTCCACCGTTGTAAACCGTCCGTCTCTAGCTCTCAACCCGTCACAACTGCGTCCCTTCGTCTCTGGTAGCTCACACTACCCGGAGGCTATTGATCATTTTATCACTGAGCAAACGCTTATCGTCGAGATTGACTCCCAAATCAGATTTGCTTCGCAAATCAATGATATGGTTAACGTAAGTTTTTGGGTCGTAGCTTGTTCCTCACGAAACAGAAATTGGTTATGCTTTGTTTTTTTTTTTGTTGACATGTTGCTGATTATATAGTTCTAAGTTTTTGATATGAATTCCTAGATTTAGAGAAGATATGTGTCTTCGTCAACACAGTTTTTTTTTTTTTTT
>NC_025690.1:21706888-21713707 GCF_000633955.1 Camelina sativa
TGATGATGATGATGATGATGATGATGATGATGATGACGATGATGATGATGATGATGATGATGATGATGATGATGTTGACGATGATGAATTAAAAATTCCACTAACTGTGAATGTTACCAAGAAGAGCGGACTCAGCCTCAAGTTTCGCTGCATGGTTATTGATGGTCATATCGACATACATAATGTATTTGTGGATCATTCCGAGGATACTTTGAAAGATCAACTGCCGAATACTGAATGGTCGTCTGATGATTTCAAGTAAGCTTTGTGAATAAATAAACTCAATATAAATAAATGCAAGTGTAAGCTTGTGTATTGGACAAGCATGATCGAGCAGAATGGTTATATAATGGTTTTTCTTTCTTTCATCTCCTTATGCAGAGACGTGAATCATGTTTTGGAGAATGCGTTCTACAAGTATCTGGAGACCAGATTGACAAAAGACACAACGAATTTTTTGTATGAGTACATGACGACGAACAAGCGACGCCAGTTGTTTTGGTTGAAGGATGTCAAGAAGTTTTTGGTTGATGCAAGTTAAAAAGTTAGGATAGAGAATCAGAAACTTTCATATTAGTGTTTTAGCATTTTACTTTTGAGAATTTAATTTATAATGGTAATGACTTTCAAGTTTGTTTTTTTGTTAGAGAGTTCAGAATGCAAGTTTTGTATTCACTTTTAAATGAACCAAAAATTATCATTTTATTATTTTCATATTTTATTTTTCCTGGTATAATCTAACTAATCAAATTAATCAGTTTGAGAAAAAAAAAAAAAACGAAATAAATCAATAATATTAATAAATATTTTTTAAATTTTACGGATTTTATTTTTTAATACAATTTTTGTTAGATTATGAAATTTCCGTCTAAGCCTTGATTTAAATTGTAATTCACTAATTTGGTTCGTTGTTTGATTTAATTTCCGGACCGAACTGAACCGAACCGAACCGGTCTGATACGGAACCTCAACTTCAATGGCTGCTAAAACCTTAAAACCCTTAAAAACAAAATCCCATTTTCTCTTCAGATCAAATCAAATCATCATGGCTTTAGCTTGGTGCGTTGTACGCAGGTCAGCTTCTAAGCTAGCTTCAGTGTGTGGTGGTCTTCGAGTCCGATCTATCTTCACCGTTGTCAATCGCCCGAATCTAGCTCGCAACCCGTCTACGCTGAGTCCGTTCCTCTCTCGTGGCTTTCTTTACTCGACGGCTATTGATCGGATGAGCTCCGAGCAAACCCTTATCCGAGTGATTGACTCCGAGATCAATTCCGCTTTGCAATCCGGTGATATCAATTTGGTAAAAGTTTTCTCATTTTTTTTTTTTTTGGCTCTGTATCATTTTACTGAGAAAGCATCTTTAGTTTGGTCTTATGAAGAAGAACTCATTTGTTTGCTTTGTTTTGGTTAGAGGAAAGAGCTTTTCATTTTCATTTCTATTGTTTATAGTTTGTACTTTAGTACTGATTTGTAACTAGACGATGAACACTCAGTTGCATAAGATATGTTTCTCTGTTATCTATCTGTTAAAGACTCTTTTTCTTTTTCTTTTGACATTCTATTGGGGTTTGGTTGGGAGCAGGATGAAGAGATGACTCCAGGAAGCTTCCCTTTCAAAATTGAAGACAATCCTGGACAGCAGAATGTGACATTGACTAGAGATTTCAATGGAGAACATATTAAAGTTGTAGTAAGCATGCCTAGTCTTGTTACTGATGAAAATGATGAGGATGATGATGATGATGATGATGATGGTCCTAGTAATGAATCAAGTATTCCACTAGTTGTGACTATTACCAAGAAGAGCGGACTCAGCTTAGAGTTTAGCTGCATGGCTTTTCCTGATGAGATTGCTATCGATGCTTTATCTGTGAAACAACCGGGGGATTCTTTGGAGGATCAAATGGCGAATGAAGGGCCTGATTTCGAGTAAGCCTTTGTGAATCAAAAAACTCTATATAAGTAATTGCAAGTGTATGTTTGTATAGACTATAGAGATAGACATGAGCATAGAGGTTATAATGTTGTTTTGTGTTGCATTGCGTTTTGCAGAGACTTGGACGATAATCTGAAGAAGACGTTCTACAAGTTTTTGGAGATCAGAGGAGTGAAAGCAAGCACCACGAATTTCTTGCACGAGTACATGATGAGAAAAGTGAACCAAGAGTACTTGTTATGGTTGAAGAATGTTAAGGCCTTTATGGAAGAATGAAATGTAAGGTCGATATACCTAAGACTGAGATTGTGAAGTCTCTTCTTCATTGTGTTAGCATTCAATTGTAGCACGATCTTTTAGAATTTATGGTAAAAGACTTTCCAGTTTAGATTCTACTTGTGATTCACAATGCAATTCGAAACTCAAATCCAAAATATATTCATTCATAGATAAAGGAAACGAAAGTAGTAGAATCTTGATAAATATCAGAAAAGGTGTAGGTAGCTTACAATGACAAGAAGAGAAGCTAATAAAATGTTCTTCATCTTACTTATGAGCAAGACCAAGTGGTAAAATGGATCTTATTTTTGGTGCAATCCTAAACCCTAAATCAAAACCACTACATAAGCGAGGGTTTCAATAATAAGTAGTAGTAATAATAATAGTCATCGGATATGATACTAATCAGAGAGGAAACAAAAAGCCCATCCTCCTCTGTGTCTCTCCTCAAGTCTCAAACCAAACACACACACAAACACTCGAACACTTCTTTTTAGGCTTGGATGGGAATGTCCTGATGGGTGTAAACAATTCCATTGTCTCCGTCCACAACTTGTCCTTTTCCTCTCATTATCCTGCAACCATTTCACCATGATAATTCAAATGAAGCTAAGAAAAGAAGCTCACTGCGGGGGCTAAGATTACATAAAATTTGTGTTTAGTAAGTAAAATTGTACCATCTTGTTGTAAGTAATCCTTCAACCCCAACTGGACCACGAGCATGGATCCTGCCTGTACTTACTCCCACCTGTATATCACAAGAGACGCTCTTCATCGCTCACGCTTCATCTCTTTAATTTGTTTTTGATAAGTAGGCTAATGTGTATGTCTCTGACTTACCTCAGCACCAAGTCCAAATCGAAAACCATCTGAGAATCTTGTGCTTGCATTGTGAAAAACAGCAGCACTGTTCAAGGACACACATCTTACCGTCAGTTACCAATTAAAATCAAAGACAGATATGAAGCAAGTTCATGATCCAGTAATTTACCTGTCCACTTGGCGAAGGAATAACTCTGCAACTTCGGGATCCTCGGTCACAATGCAGTCTGTGTGTGCACTGTTCAAAAACATACAAGACAAGATAAAGAGTGAACCTTTCCACTAACAGATGCATAAATTTACAAAAATCAACGTCTGTTATGTCGAGTTTCTACCTCCCATGTCGGTGAATGTGATCTATAGCAGCATAAACGTCTTCTACAACTTCAACAGTGCAAGCCTTGGAACAGTATTCATGGTTGAACGTCCGTGCTTCTGGTATGTTCAGTATTGCACTTGCCCTTGGTCCACCATACAAAGTGACTCCTGCAGTTTAATGCAAGTATTCATGAAATGACCAGTCAACTTTTATTATCTAACAGGTACATATAAAAAGTCACTGAAGGTATTAAAAGGAAGAATAAATGGTCCAACTATGACTTACCATTGCTCTGCAGAGCAAAAATAAGCTCATTGAGCACGGCATTCTGCTCTAGATCCTTATGCACAAGAAGGGTTTCCTGAAAAGACAAGGGAAAGTGAAGATGAAATGAGTCAGATGAACTTAAAAACTCCACTGCATTACTGTAATCTCATGGACGGTAAAAATTTCTCTTACCATCGCATTACAGGCTGCTGGATAGTCTAACTTTGCGTCAGAGACGATTCGCTTTGCCATATCCGTATCACAAGACTTGTCGACATATACATGACAGATTCCATCTGCAAGGGCACAATTAAGCCACCGTTACTCTCTTATATCCAAGTAAATAATTTTATGGAAAATCAAACCTGAAACCGTACCAGCATGACCAAGCACAGGGATTTTTGTAGTGTTTTTAATCTGTGTAACAAGCTTGTTACTACCTCTTGGGATCACAAGATCGATAACATCATCAAGCTGTAGCACAAATTCAAATGGTGAGCTCCATTTTAACAAAAGATATAAAAACTTGTTTTAGCTTTCTGTTTGTGAATCTGTGTTTACCTTGAGCAAATCAGGAATCTCTTCTCTTGAAGTCACAAGTCCAATGAGTTTACCCCCGACAGTCTCTGGAATTGCATCAGTGATCACCTAGACATTTACCATGAAATTAAAAGAGTTAAAATTAGCTGAAGTATATATTTTGAGGAAGCCATATAGAGATAAATCTGGATACTAATCCAAGCTATGAAATCTGAGGCCTTGTACCTTGTGTAAGATAGCATTTGATCGCCGAGCCTCCTTTCCACCCTTCAATAAGAGACCATTTCCACTCCGGATGGCAAGTGAAGCTATCTGTTTGGTTTGTGGATAAAGCACAGCTTTAGCAAATTCACATATTAAGAAAGAAAAGGAATTGGACACTTAACATACCTGTACAAGTGCATCAGGTCGAGATTCAAAAACAATCAGAAGTACGCCTAATGGGGATGAGGTCTTCTCTAAGACCAGACCATCAGCCACCTGTAAAAGGAATTGCCACAAAGAACAAAATGCATAAACAACTATTATATGTCAACGAGAATACAGGTTTTACAGTATAGGAGGATACTCATCCCTTATTTAACACCTAATATGTATATAACTATATGATAAAAAAATTCATTTGAATACCTCTGTTTTCTTCAAAACACGGCCAATTGGATCTTCCATGTCAGCTAGCTTACGAACTGAAGCTGCAAGGCTTGAAATCTATCAAGCACAAGATAAAGAAACGTTAGTAACAAATGGCTCATAATGAGAGGTATTGTATAACAACAATAAGCAAATATCTATCAGCCATGAATACTGTTTTACCTTCCCAGGCGTCATAACTAAGCGAGCCACCAACGATTCTTCCAACCCAGCCTCTTGTGCTGCAGCTACATCTAACTCATTCTCAGCTTTGATTGTTGTTTCATTTGCTTCAAGAGCATCAGCAATATCAAGCAGAATTTTTTTCCTATCTTCTGAAGATAGGGCCTGTAGCATATTGCAAAGAAAATTATGTACCAAGATGAAAGAAAGCCATGAATCGGTCATGAAAATAGAAGCTCTAACATTACCTGAAGCTTTCTGGAACTCTCCCTTGCCGCAACAGCCATGTCACGAGCACTAGAATCTGTGATCGGAGCCCATAAACGAGCATCTTGATGGAATAAGGTTCCAACACGCAGTCCTCTGAGGACTTTGTCTATGTTTTCAGCTGAATAACCACTTCAAAAGCAAGAAAATATATCAGCTACCCATCTAACAAAATATCATTTAGCTTATTGCTTAAAAGAACATATATTGTGGTATTCAGAGGAAATTAGATTCCTCACCTGGTTATGATGACAGGAATCCCAGCATAAGCTGCATTCACTGCGGCTTTGACTTTAGCTGTCATACCACCTCTCCCTAATCTTGATTTGTCGCCGAATGTAATCTCGTCTTGATGTTTTTCTTTAACAAAAGTGTGGATCAACTTTGAGTTAGGATCACTTGGAGGGCCAGTGTAAAGACCTTCAACATCACTCAGGAGAATCAGAAGATCAGCTTTCAGTTCCAGCGCCAGTAGAGCAGCTAAGCTGTCGTTGTCCCAGAAAATACCAGAAGAATCCTGCATATATAAAGCTTAACATTAAACTAGGAGATTCAAAGGAAGATAGCTGATGATTAGAATTTCATATCACAAGGGACAAAGAAGATAGTCAACAAACAAACCTGATATGGGGCTCTTCGGGTGCTAATAGCATCATTCTCATTGAAAATAGGAATAACCCTCAAATCTAGCATAGACTTGACAGTCTCATTAAGTTGCTTCCTGAATTCCTTGTCTCTAAAGCTACTGTCATTCACCAGAAGCTGAGCAGCGGTCACATCCAGCTGGCCAAAGAAAACAAGCAGCATCAATCTCTGGATATTTTACACAAGAATCTACAAGAAGACAATTTATCTAATAACTTATTTCAAGAAAAAAGGGAAAACTCACCTGGTCGAACATAGTCTCATAATAAGACATAAGACTGCTTTGTCCAACACCAGCACAAGCCTTGCCATCAAGTTCAGTCTGAGGCTTCTGAAGATCCGCAAAGCTGAAAAAAAACCCATTCAGAAAACTAAAGTCATCAGCAAACCAAAAAAAAAAAACTTTTTGTTATTAAAACACACACACAAAAACCCGCCACTGTTACAGCAGAAACATAAGCCAAAATGGTCCATCCACCCTTTTCTTTTTTTTTTGTTTCCAATTTCCAAAGGTGATTAAGGGAAAGGGATTTAATGATAAAGATTAGCCATATTAATGCATAAAACCTGCTATTGACTAATTGTCGATATCGAAGCCTTTGACGGCCAAGGCCAACCGCACCAGATGACACCAATATCACTTCAAATCCGTCCGAGTTTAATTCCGCAAGCTGACCATTATATATATATTTTTAACAAAAATTAAAGGTGCTCACATGAACAATTCACATGTCTTTCGTGAAAAATAAAACTTTTTTTTTTAATAACAATTTTGGTATTATAATCAAAAAAGCAGATTACTAAAAAATTTGGTAATCACCTGTTCACAGAGTGCTCCTAAACGACCAAGAGCCAATCTTCCACCTTTTCCAGTCACAACTGCGGTCCCAACCTTTTTTATTTATACATAACAAAAAAAAAAAAAAAAAAA
>NC_025690.1:21713914-21727171 GCF_000633955.1 Camelina sativa
AAAAAAAAAAAAAAAAAAAAAATCCAAATTTAGTCACCAAAAAAAAAATTCCTACGAATATTCTGATTTAGTCATTCGTCTCTAGTGACAAGACATGCAAATTAAGATTGATATGAGAGATTTAATGATCAGATTCACGAAAGCATTACAATAACCAAGAGTTTAGATGCACTTCAAGTTAATATAGTAATATTTTTTTTCACATTACCACTGATGAAAACACCATAAAAGTGAAATTAAACACACTACACCAATCTAAATCCAACGACGAACACACTAACACAGATCAGAGTAACGCCGAGAAATTAAAAAAAAAAAAACACAGTCAATCAAAAAAACAAAATCTGAGAATGCGAACGTATCGGACATAAAATATATACACACACAGAGAGGGAGAAGGAGAGAGAGAGAGAGGGGTACCTTAACGACGATACGCTTGACGTCTCTGGCAAAAGCACGTGAACGATCTAACTCCTCCATTGCCCCCGTCTCGCCTACCAAAACCACCACAACACACAGAGAAAGAGAGAGAGAAGAACGAACGGGTTAACTGAGTAGTGTGACCACCGCGTTTTCTGATTAAAAATATCTGGTGAGGGAAAGGTGGAGATCACCAAGGAAGAGATGAAGGGGTTTATAAACACCAACAACGCCCAGAGATGAAGGCTCGCCTACAAACCAAGAGCCGCCACGTGTGCGACTAAGGGCAAATCTGGTATTTTATATGCTGACAGATGAAGTGGCGCGTGTTCGTTGGTTCCGCGTATGGTAAGGATATTAGGGTGCGGTGTAGGGGATTGATGCTGAGGGGTGGTGGGGGTATTTTGGGTAATATATAAAAATCGGCGGCTGAGGAAGCGCCGTGGACACAACAAAAAGGCAAAACGGAGATGGGAGAAGAAGAGGACTAGTTAAAATCGGACAGCAATGCAGTTTTTCTAAAGATGACGTGATTAAAAGATTACTACATATCACAAATTCTATGTTTATGCGGCGCCACAACACTCTTTTTTAATCATTATTGGAGTCTAATTTTTTATACAGTATGTAATTGTGTTGTGTTGTGTTGTGTGACATATACATTAGAGTGCAATGATTAACACTAGTATGTATAATGTATCATCATCATCATCATCATTCTGAGATTATAACGTGTATCGTATTAAACGTTTCTTTGATTTCTCTTAATAAACCTAATTTAGAAAACAGAATTCTATAGTCTTGTTAAGAAAAGAAAAAAAAAAAATCTACACTTATTTGCTATCGGATTTCTCAAATTTAGATAGATTGTAAAACTTCCCAATTCACATACGAAATATCTTTAATTCCTATAAACAATCACCAATTTTTAAGATGTTAACATTTTAACATCACATGTTCTGTTTTCTGATTACTATTAAAAACGCTCATAATCATAGTTTATTGTATAATCTTTAAGATGATAAAAACGTTTTTACTTTATATTTGTATTTTAGTTATGACATTGTATCCAACCAGGTGGAGAATATATAAAACAAGTAATTGATACGTTAAAAAAACAAAAAAACAAAAAAAAAATAACATCAAAAACACAGATTTTTTAAAAAATATTATACAAGTCCATAAGTCCAGCTTGCTAAGTAGTCTGAAAACTCATATTGACTATAGACGAACATACAAACATTTTTTCCGTATGGATCGGCGCAAACAAACTACTAATACATATGACATATCTGTATAAGCCTCGATGAAGTCGAAGAGTTCTTATGACTTCAAAGAAAACTACTCATTATATTCTTGAGTCGGTAAGTAGTTAATGAACTTTTGTCAGTTTGTGTATACGTATGTTGTTTGTCTTCCCGAACAAGACCGGTTTAAAGAGTTGTTTTGCTTTTGTTTGCAACACTATAACACTCGATCGTTGTATAGTTGAGTACTTTGAGTGTATAAAAATGATTAACTCCTTTTTGTATTTAACAAAGTTTGATGTTACAATCCATTTGAAATCGACTTATGAACTATAGGGTTGATTAGTTGACATAGAATTCTTTATTATAAATTTATAATCATGCTGAATAAAATATATAGTAATGATTCGAGGATTTCTCATTATTAAATATTAGACAGTTTTATGTAAAAAAAAGTTCGGATTATATAAAACTTAGAGTAGAGATCTAGTTTTTCAACATGACGATGATTTCCCTCATAATTCATACTGATTAATGATTTTTGGGTATATATTTCATCCTTTCTTAGTTTCCCCTCAAGTTTTCATACTTTCAGACTTTCAGTTCTTGGAAAGGGAATGTGATTTACTTTGGTTACGTATAGTTATTATTTTTGAAAAATGATAATTAGTGGCCAATCCAATTTCTATAGACTAAAATATAGTATATGATAATCTCTGTGCCAACCTCGAGATTCTCATAATATAGATTAATAATGGCCAATCCAGTTTCTTTATTCAAACATCTTTCAGTTCATTGGCCCTTTTAAGAAGCCAGATACCATTAATGATAGACTCAGATTTTAAAATAGGAAACGGGTTTTTAAATTTTGTAGTATTAAAAAAATCATAACTGGACAAAAATCAAACATACATAACAGTTGTATACTCACACCTGATGGGCTACAAAAAAAATTCATTGCTTAGTAAAAAACATGCAAATCTGCGATCAAATTTCTGACATTGACATGAGAAAATATATATACATATTCTCTATAGGTATGTAACTTTTGAGTAACACACTAACACTGCTCCGAAGAGTCGTTTAGGTGATTCAGTCACCCTTTTTTTGTTGTTGTTGTGTGCAAACAACATGATACAGTCACTTCAAAAAGTTAGTTTAAGGTTCTTAGTTGCAGTGGCGATATATAGTCTATTTTCTCAGATTTTGTTTTTAGTTAGATTGTTTCGTGTTTCTTTCTCGTCCAAAAACATTAAGAAGTTACCAAACCATATTTTACTTGGAATCATGATCGATGTCGGGTGCCAAACCATATTTTACTTGGAAGCAATAGTGCCTATTGGATCTTGTGACTATTTTTACCGATTCCCTTAGCTTTTATATAAGTCCGCTTGAAGCTCTCAAATATCGTTTGGAAGCTATCAGAGGCTTCCAAAATCATTGGAATTTCCATAAGATAGATGTTGCTTCTCGAAGTTGTACGTCGCTTTTTGATGCTGCATGTCGTGTTTTGAAGTTGTTGATCAGAGCTTTCTTGAAACGATGGACCAAATTATTCCAAATATGTTAGATATATATATATATATATATAATCAATATTAATCATACATCGACTTTGAACAGTACTGGTGATCTGAGATAGTTCAACAGAAAGAGTATTAATTTTTTATGCACAAGAATCTTCTAACTTAGACACCTTTTTTCATCAAAAAATAATTAGAGATGATTTTCCACCAAAAAAAAAAAAAGAGCAAAGCCAATTGTGATAAACGTAAACGCAATATGAATGATGCATGAGATTTGGTCAAAGCAATTATTCCAAGTTCCAACACCTGTCTTACCGACTTCAGTTTCCGTTTTCATCCATCTCTAATTTTTACACTTTTCCCTCTTTCGTATGTTTCTCCTTAAAGGAGAAATATGAAACAAATAAAATCAGTGAATAACCTAAATGTAATTTTTCAGGTCTACACCAAAATTATACTACTAGTAATTACTAATTAGTAGAAGGAGGGCACGTGGTTTGATGCGATTAGGGTCTTAGATGTCTGATTGTCTCTGTGGGAATCATTGGTCCTCTGTGCATGTGCCCATTTTTTTACTTTTTTTCTTTCTTTTAAGCCTTTTGGCCCACGAATTTCATCTTTAGTCAAATAATAGGCACTTGTTTGTTTTCTTCTGTGATTTTATTCTTGTTATTTAAACTAATTATCACATTCGTAACGAACGACATATCGTAGTCAGGGACTCAGGGATTGTTTAATATAGACATTCAGTTTTAGACTCAAGTATGCATATAGCCACGCAGCAGCAGCACATGCGTGTATTGACATATTATATTTAAAGAAAGATGCGATTTTGATAGGTAGGTATATAAAAACGATAATGGAGTAGCTAGTAAGTGACAAATACATTTTATGTTGGAGGATTGTGATTCGTGAATGCATGCTATTTGTTAGAATTGGTAGGTTATATATATGTGATTCCCAAAAAAAACCCGTTAAGTACTGTGTGAAAAAAGAGAGATAAAAATGTCTTTTGCGTATTTTTTTTGTTTAATTACGTGGACAAATAAGTTTTAAAATGGTCGAAAATGGAACTTCTATTTCGTAGCATTTTAGGTAAATGATAAGAAGCGATGTTTTTTGTTGATTAAACAAAAAAAAAAAGATAAGAAGTGATGTTTATGTCTAAACGACCTTTTCTTGCATGCATGATAGTTATCCACGTGTGTTTTTATATCTATAATAGTATGAATAGATTGAAATGGAGTCCGATGAAACGATGGCGTCGATACGAAAGAAGCTCAAAGTGGACCTTTATTTTTTTTACGACTCATACCAAACATTGATAATATATGTGTTATACATTACATATATTACAATATATATATATAGCGTCATACATGAACATGACGTTTATAGATAGTGAACGCATGACGCCTGAAATACTTTATGGATCATGTTAAAAAATTTATATATAGACCACAAAATGTTTTAAAAACAAAAAAAAAAGTGGAATTTAAATTTAATACTATTTCAATCTTGTTTTGAAGTAGAAAAAAAAAACTATAAAGCGTATGTTTGATGTGTTATTCATGAAAATATTAGATAAATAAAAGTTTCTACTTTAAAATATCCAAAAAAAATTGGATTTGTTTTGAATGCTTCAGCCATACATGGATAACTTTGTTAATTTACATTGATATGCAAGGTTTTAGTAATGGATATTCGCGTAAGTTTAGAAAACCTCTAAAGGGATATTTTTTAGAAAAGGAATTAAAGTTAGGAGATATATATCTATCAATTCTTGACAAGAATAAATGGCTAAAAACTTTTTGTGGGTACAATCCAATATATCAATTTGACCTTTATGGATTTAAGTCACGAGACAAATAAAAAAACTTGCAAAACTAGGACACGTATTTAGTTGGGGCACATGTAAGGAACTAGCTAGGACATGGACCTTTAGATATACAGGTTCCAAAATTCAAGACTCAATGGAGTAAGAGAGTATATATACTACAAGAAAACTTACATTTAGCAAAGCAGAATTTGTGACAGAAATATACGATAAGATACGATTTTGAGAGTTAGTTAAAATGGCACCAATTTTTTTGTTAAAAAAGGGTGTTAGTGTTAGGCTGTTAGCCAGGATTAGTCAAAAGTCAAAACAAAACAACAGTTCGTATGAATAATGATAGTAGTAACTTTTTTAAAAAAGATTATTAAAGTCTACATATAGTAGAAAGATTATGTGTAACGTCTAAATCGTTTCATATAATTATGCTTCAAATGATAACAGGTCAATTTTGTGTTACATAATCTCTTATAAACAAGAGCCAAATAAATTTATTGTTTTTTTTTAAATAATAAATAAATTTATTGTTTATTTATTAAAAAAAAGTCTCAAACAAATAAAAACATTTTTTTTTAAATGGGTCCAAAATAAACACTTGTCAATTATTCATATACTCTTCCAAGTTTCTGTTACATCATTCCCAGATTTTAGCGTATGATCAGATAATGCTTCTAACCAAACGGTTTTCCCGCACAAGTAGTCGCATATATTATACTAATACATATCAATCTACGGATATACCTAAAATTAAAGACATATATTTCAAGAAATTAAAGAGATAATAAAGGAACCGTCGAAACTCACAAGCCACTATTAGCCAATGAAAATAAATTTGTGGACACGAGATTCCCAAACCAAATAAAAAATGTGTACAAGTGAAATACATATCACTACACAAGTAAAACTAATAATACTCCATAAATTAATATTGTACAAAAAAACAGTTGATTTTGAATTATTCAATTTTGAGTTAAATGATTAATCTAAGAATAGATTGCCGAATACATTATACTAGTATATTAGAATCTTAAGCAAACATGGCGCCATGTTACCCGATCGAATAAAGAAATAAATCTTAAATGATGACGTTTTTGTGTTTGTATCTGCCTCATTAGCAAAAAAAAGTTAGACGTTGCGAGCGTACTATTCAATACGTAAACGTTAAAACGTTTTCTTTTACAATTACTAAACCCTGATAATTACAGTTATACATATATAATCGATTCAAACGGTAACTAAACTAAAGAACAGAAGTATGAAATAAATAAGAATAAAAAAGTATGTAAGTGCTGAATGCACTCTGGTTATGTTTTTTTCTTAAAGTTTAAAGAGTTAAACAAAGATATGTGTTATGGGATGGGTATCAGTGGCCAAAAATGAGAACACGTTATACATTTTGCAGCGGTGTTATAGACTTGTAGATAAACAGATAAGATTTTTCACTCGACCAACAAAAATGTAGAAGAACAGAATAGGATAAGGTGGAGTATATTATGTCTTACTATATAAACATGCTACACTTGGAAAGTTGTTATTGGTGCAACTTCATTAATCATTAGATATATTTGTGTCCAATGTAAAGCCGTCACGAGTCACGAGCGTCCAAAAACTTAAGTGCAATCACGTTCAACGAGACTTGTAGTATCTGTTATTTCCCAAAAACAAGTAATTTATCGTTTCAAAATTGGGAAAATGTCATTTATTACATGAACTTTCAAATTTAGGTCAAAAAAAACTATGAACTTTGTAGGAGGTCATTTAATATATCAAGTTTTGTTGACTAGCAAGACCAAAAGACTCTTAATCAAATTATGCGTACATAAAAAAGATAATGCATTTTGATTTTTTTTGTTCACATTACTCGACAGTCTTTTGCTTTATACCTCTAAAACGTAAAATCAAGCTTAATTTGACTATTATACAGTTTATTGTTATTTATACATGTGCAACAAATATCCTTTGCAATATTGTTTTCGGTTATAATTGAAAAAAATATTTTTTATTTACATCAATTGAGTTGAAGATATTTAAAACTTGAGAAATTTTTATGAATATAATTCATGAGGTGATATTATTTAACAGAAAATGTATAATCTACTATTTATGTAATTAAAAATACATTCCTATATCTTCTCTATTATTTGAGAGGTGATTTGTTAATTTTGTTGATGTATTACTCTTTTATGTTTTTCGAAAACATAAATGATTAAAAATAATATTTACTTTTGTAAAATACTATGAGAACCCATGTGCTAAATTTTATTTGTCCATAACAAACAAAAATAATATACATGTGATCAAATTACATAATTACATTTTTATTGACATATTCCCCAATTCAATAATGTGTTTATGTGAATTTATCTTTAAAACATAATATTTGCTATATTTTAAATTTAAAAATTTGAAGAGTATAGGATGACTTTTTATTTTGGATGTTTAAATAACTCATTCAACAATTAATCATTATTAGTTGAATAGTAAAAATTAGACTACACAAGTTAGATAAAATGTAATTAAATACATAAACTTTCAAATTTAGGCAAAAAAAATCATGAACTTTGTGAAAGGCAAAAAAAATCATGAATTTTGTGAGAGGCCATTTAATACATCAAGTTTTGTTGAATAGCCGTTTAAAACATCAAATATCGTTGATGAAGCCAAAAACAACATGGTGTTAAACAGAAAAGTAACGGATGTTAGTTGCTCAGTTATCTCATTTAATGATATGTCTATTTTGTCTTGGTCAACGATATTTGATGTTTTAAATGGCTAATTAACAGAACTTGATGTATTAAATGATCTCCCACGAAGTTTATCGTTTTTTTTGCCTAAATTTGAAAGTTCATGTATTACATGACATTTTTCCCTTTCAAAATTAACTAAAACTTTTTTTTTGGTAAAAAGTCAAAATAAGATGAATGATTAGTTGAATATTTATTAAAAACTATAAAAATTTGAGGAGTTCTAAGGATTTGCATTAAGTGCTTTTGACGTCGGTATGTTGAGCAATATATAAGCAAACTAAACTTGTGCGAGGACAAAAGTTTGTGGGCAACTTTATTTTACAGTTTTGTTTGATGTGTGTATGAACGATCATGCAGGCAAAACAAAACAAAAAAACAAAAGTTTCTTCACCTTTCTTTTGATTATTAACTTACCTACGGTCACCTTATCTTTGTCGACAAATTTGGATTTTTTATGAACATCTTTACGGATAAAAAAAGAAACAACGTGTGTTACTTAAAACTATTATCTTCCACAAAAAACAAAAATGGAAGAGAACAATTTGACGAAACTACATCGAACACAAAAATAAATATTACAGAATCCAATTTTTTTTAGATGACAATCCCATTTATTTTTCTTACGTTTGTTACATTTTTTTTTTTAAATTTTTCTGTTACATGAATTCATAAGATAAACAATAAAACCAGAGAAATGCTTAGAATTTTGTTATTTCCTGCCTATTTACGAAAGATTAAATATGAGTTTGACCGACATTTATTTCTTTTTGGTTATAACCACACAAATCACGAGTTTCTCTCCATTACTCTCGTATTAAAAGTATATATGTGGTGATTAGTCGCAGATAGAGGAAGAAAAAGTTATACAGGAATCACTATCATATGTAGACTCAGAATATATATAACTAGTAAAACTAAATCATTTGTTTGTAAGACTGAGATAGAGACAGTGATTGCTATTGGGGAGGATCGGGTCGTTCATAGAATTGATACTGTTCTTTTTCTACATATTTTATATATTCCTTTTTTAAGAAAATATCATTTTGGTTCTGGGAGGGGTGAGCTGGATCAGAAACTTAAATGAATTATTGAAGTAATTTTAGTTTGGGATGCCAAAACCAGCAAGTAACTCTCAAGATAAAACAAAACTTGTAAAGTGTATAAAGAGGATTAATAAGTTTTTATTAGTTATTGATTTAATATAATTAAACACGATGGACGGTTGATTAAGACGAAGAAGTAGTCATAATCCAACACTAATACTACTGGTTTTTTTTTTTTTTTGTCAACACACTACTGGTTCATTTCTTGAAGAGTCACTGTTGCCTTGCCTTGCTAAAAAAAAAAGTGGATTACAAATCATATAAGTTCGTGTTAGGTACTAATTATGCTAAATTTCTGAATATTCTGAGATATATGATCTATCACATATCTTTACAATTTGTTTTT
The DNA here is from genome assembly GCF_000633955.1 of Camelina sativa. Taxonomy (NCBI): domain Eukaryota; kingdom Viridiplantae; phylum Streptophyta; class Magnoliopsida; order Brassicales; family Brassicaceae; genus Camelina; species Camelina sativa. The sequence goes on from NC_025690.1 coordinate 21,723,138, forward strand.
GTTTTTGGTCAGGATATTTGCAAATTAATTATTAAATTAAAAAATGGATATACGAATATACCATATTTTGCAACTATATACGACATTAAAATCCACTTAGGGTAGAAAGATACACGTTTAGATCTTTCGTTAAAACAAAGGACTTGTAGTAACCAGAGTTTCGAACCTTTTGGGTTACATTAACAATTAAATTTCAATACTACCGGAAAATTCCAACGTCAATATCCCTATATATTAATAGAGAAGCATTTTGTGAAAATGTCGATGTGTCATTGTCAGAGCGATTTGAAGATTTAATTACCATTAAGCATTTCAAGATAAATATATTTACAAAAATAACTCTTTTAATTTATTAAATGTGTTATTAAAATATATAAGAAAATCTTTATTTTATTATTATTTACATAAATGTGTTATTAGAATATATAAGGTAATGTTTATTTCTATTAGTTTTTTAAAATGAAAGACCGTCAACTATTAAAAAGTATATATATAGTTAATAATTTAATTATCATTTTCATAACATATTTAATAATTTAAAATAAATTATATTTTATAAACTATTAAAAAACTTATTCATCTATTTAACTTTTTGAAATACAAAACTTATTCTCTAATTTTTAAAAATTTGATGACTATTCAAGTACTCCCTCTGTTTCACAATAAATGTCATTTTGACACATTTCACACAAATTAGAAAAATATTAAAATATACATATATGCCCTTATTTAATAAATGTTTAATAAGTTAATTTAGTCATAGATTAAGGGTAAAACTAGAAAATTTAATGAAAAAGATGTATTGAAAATATAAAATAGTACATTGGAAATGTAAAATGACACTTTTTGTGAAACAAAAATAAAATTCTAAAATGACACTCTTTATGAAACAAAAGGAGTATATATTAAAAATTAATTATTACAATAATCTTAAAAATAAATAACATTATCACAATTATCACAATAATTAACATTATATTCCACATTTCACGGGTGAAATATATTTTTACACAAAATAATTAAATGTAAATTTGAATAAAAAAGAAAAAAATTATGTGTTAAATTATTATTATGACACCTTATATTTCAAATAATAATTTTACTTGTAATAATTTTATTGAGTCTATTTATCCCGCATGTAGTGTGGGTTATTACCTAGTTGTCTCGTAACATTGAGTGACTATAATATTCGTTGTTACAACTTGCAACACAGTTTTTTTCTTCAAACATTTCGTTAGAGAATATTGTATTTGTGCTTCTTGAATCAAGAATCTGTTTTTTTTGTTTGGAACATTTAGAAAACTAAACCCTTAACTTGAGTCAATTGCAAGATTAAACCTCTCTTTTCTATTTCTAACCTTTACCATTTTCTCCCAATTAAATCTTGTGTGTTCATTGTATTCATAAAAATGCAATTATTTCTAATTTATTTGAATTTCTTGCAAATCTAAAATGTTTTATTCGGGTAAGATCTTGAATAAAGAATAATTCTACGGCACTAGCTATTTTTGAGTTTGAATATTTTAAAAGGAATACTATGATTTATCTATTCTAATGGGCCCGTAATTTTTATTTGGCCCATGATTCATTAACAACAACTTGAGGTTTTTATAAGAAAAGTAAAAAACATGGAGACATTGGTTTGACTGACTTTTTACTTTTTACCATAAAATCTTGCAGTAATTACGGGGTTGAGTGAAATAAAAACACTTTCACAGGTTTATCTTTTCATTTCAGACACGAATTCACAGGTTATCTAATGTGACCTTTTGGCTTTACTCTTTCATACTTCACATGTTCTCTGTACCTTGATATTAAACAAAACCATAACGACAGATGCATTCGTCTTTCTCTTCAGTCCCTTCATCTTTCAGTGTACAAAAGAGTAAATTGCAATAACTCTTGTGAATATTCTTCCTATTTTTTTTTTTTGATATTTTTTACTACTCCATAAGCAAAGAAGTGATAACAAAACAAACAAGCAAAAACACAAATCATTACAAGCAAAGCAACCATCAAACTAAGCCATTAAAAAACGAATCCATGATTCAGTGTATTTGTTCCTTCTTTTTTACTTTGGGGGTTTCATTATCTGGTGATGACATTCTTTGTTCTACTACAGCACATCAAAATCTTAAGGTTTTTACATATTTGTTTTTTGTTGGGTGTTGTTGGAGATTAAGGAAAGAACCAGACCTTGATGAAGATTGAAAGAACCATTTGCAGACCAAATGCTGCACCCATTACAACCGTGATATCATTGTTCGTCTCAAGGTATGACTGTAGATTCAGGGCAACAAAGGACGATGATGCGCCACCAGCTAAGAGTATAATCACCCATCTCAGAAACTCTACTGGAATAAGCAATGGAAGCTGCACAATAATATCCTGAGTATTAGACTTAAACATCAATCGAGAGCACAAATTATTAAGATAGTAGCGCTGTGATACCATTTGTGTATCAAGTAAGTATATGCATCTACCTTTAATGTTATTGACAATCAATTGATTAATTTTAACAGCAAAAGAGGTGGAAGTTACTGAATATACTTACCGAGATTGGAATGAAAATGAAGAGAGAGTATCCCCAGAGGCACCAGAATCTCAGAAGATCAGCTTTGGACCCCATATACCGAAGGGAGAAATAAAATCCCAGAGGCACAATTATTGCATAGCCATAGATTACAGATGCTGCCAAATTCATATAGTTCACATCAAAGATCCACGGCGCATCACTTTGGGTTCGTTTCTTCACAAGATATGTGGCACAATTTCCGAGCGAAGCAAGCACAAACACAAGCGTAGTGCAGATCCAGACAAGTCCATACCTAACAGAGAGACGAGATGCAAACACGAGTCATTAATCTACAAACATTTGTGAAGCTTTTAGCCAATCTTTAGAGGATAACATTTTTGCTAATTGAATATATGCACGTGTTAATTTGATGCTTGTCCAAGAGGAAATGAGGATTTTTCTAATCTATCGCTTGAAGTAACACGTGAGTAAATGCATCCTATTAATTTACAAAGCAATAATCTACTTAATTTAATGGGGTAACTTGCTATTTTCTGATTCCTGAGAATCAACGATAATGACAACACAAAGGGGGCATAAATTTAGTGTTTGCTCAATCAGGCCTGTCTTCAACTGCCTCGAAGCCTGATCAGACAAATCCTATTTTCAGATCTTAGGTTTCCTAATCAAGACAATGACATTACATCAACCTTACCGCAATCTGATTGAGACTATACTACAGACTATGAAAATAGCTAGAAGTCTAAAATTAACGTGAGGCAATGTTTTAACTAGCTATAGTTACCAGATAGCATATGGAAACTGATCTAGATGCAGGCTAAAGTCTACAATATATCAGCTCCGGAGGAATATTCAAGCAGCAAAACATAGTTAAGAAAAAAGAAAACTAAACAAGCAAAATGAAAAAGAGTGAAGCAGGAAGATCTATCACGCTAAAGATCCAGTTCTTTCCTTCATTACATTCCTGGTTTTAAAATCTGACACTACAGTTTTAATCATCAAATATCAATAGCTTTATTGGCAATCTCTACTCCAGTAAAACTACTTATCTAACACTTGCACCGGAAACAGCAAAGCATTCCCCAAACCTATGAGATATCAAACACCTTCATCTGATTTATCGCAGCTGGAATGTGCTTTCGGAAAGGTGCAGTATATAACACTTAAAATGGTTATGAATTAACAGCCTGAGATCTCAATAGGAGTTTCGAAATACAAACCTAGACACCACTTAAAATGGTAACATGGTAACAAAGGAGCAGAAGATAACACTTAAAATGGTAACAAAGGAGCAGTGGACTGATTAAAGAAATCTCGCAACTCCAGTGCAATCACCAAGAAGTGTCAGAGGAGAAATGCATTAAAAGACTTACAAATCAGGGTTTGCATCAATCTTGTTGAAAAAATCTCCGCTAGTGGGATACAACGAGCTCATCAATCTGTTCAAAACAACGTCTGTGTCTACATCGAAGTACTGAGTATATGAGTAGACGTTAAA
>NC_025690.1:21731156-21745987 GCF_000633955.1 Camelina sativa
AGACACCACTTAAAATGGTAACATGGTAACAAAGGAGCAGAAGATAACACTTAAAATGGTAACAAAGGAGCAGTGGACTGATTAAAGAAATCTCGCAACTCCAGTGCAATCACCAAGAAGTGTCAGAGGAGAAATGCATTAAAAGACTTACAAATCAGGGTTTGCATCAATCTTGTTGAAAAAATCTCCGCTAGTGGGATACAACGAGCTCATCAATCTGTTCAAAACAACGTCTGTGTCTACATCGAAGTACTGAGTATATGAGTAGACGTTAAAAAAGCCCTTCCAGTTGTTTGATGGCTGTTGTTCAGGTCCTTCTACAGGTGCAGATAAAATGAAGTAAATTATCATAGAGGGCAGAAAAGTTTAAAGGATCTTGACATGAATAAGCACTATTTTTAATCATCATACTGTTACGTAACGTATAACCTCAACACAATGAACAGTTCAAAGTTAGAATCAACATATGTTGTCTACATAAAAGTTCTTCTGACTAATCAAATATATGGTGACTACTGAGTACTGACAAATATATGTCTTAAGAAAAATGCCAAAAAGGAGTATTTTTCTTTACCTGTTGGGCTCTCAAGAGTTTGATAACCCTTTGAATTGCTTCCACGATTTGGTGGAAATATCTGCATGTTTGCAGAAGGGCCTACAATATTGCAAACACACAAGCAACACTCAAAAGTCTTTCACTACCGGAAAAAAAATCATTTTGCAAAAGATAGTTCAAGCAGCAAGTGAGCAAAAACAAACATACCTTCATTAACGCTTGCAATAGGTACATTTGTGCTTCTCTTGTCGTCGCCGATCACAGCCTTACCAAATAAAGGAATTAAGTAAGTAACATAGGGAAAGTGAATACATTCAATCGAAACATTAATCAAAGCGAAGTTTAGTCCCAAATGAAGCTATCATGCAAGCATCTAAACTCAGTTTTGGTATCTCATTAAACTTAGAAACTACTCAAGAACCCTTTTACAGATATAGAAAGCCAGTAACGCAACTAAGCAAATCGTGGATTGTTCTATGAGTCTGAGGCATCATAATGGACCGAGGAAACAAAAAAAGAAAGAAAAAAATCTGATTTTTTCTTTTTTCAACAATTCTGCTTCTTAATGACGATTCTAAAAACTGGAATTTTGTAACACTTGAGCCAGAACACAAACACACATGAACAAAAACAAAGAAAAAAAATGGATGAGATGCATCAAAAAGCCAAAAAATGTTAAATTTCACAAAGGATAACTCAATCGAAGCAATGGATATTTTTTACAACNTGAAGTAAATTATCATAGAGGGCAGAAAAGTTTAAAGGATCTTGACATGAATAAGCACTATTTTTAATCATCATACTGTTACGTAACGTATAACCTCAACACAATGAACAGTTCAAAGTTAGAATCAACATATGTTGTCTACATAAAAGTTCTTCTGACTAATCAAATATATGGTGACTACTGAGTACTGACAAATATATGTCTTAAGAAAAATGCCAAAAAGGAGTATTTTTCTTTACCTGTTGGGCTCTCAAGAGTTTGATAACCCTTTGAATTGCTTCCACGATTTGGTGGAAATATCTGCATGTTTGCAGAAGGGCCTACAATATTGCAAACACACAAGCAACACTCAAAAGTCTTTCACTACCGGAAAAAAAATCATTTTGCAAAAGATAGTTCAAGCAGCAAGTGAGCAAAAACAAACATACCTTCATTAACGCTTGCAATAGGTACATTTGTGCTTCTCTTGTCGTCGCCGATCACAGCCTTACCAAATAAAGGAATTAAGTAAGTAACATAGGGAAAGTGAATACATTCAATCGAAACATTAATCAAAGCGAAGTTTAGTCCCAAATGAAGCTATCATGCAAGCATCTAAACTCAGTTTTGGTATCTCATTAAACTTAGAAACTACTCAAGAACCCTTTTACAGATATAGAAAGCCAGTAACGCAACTAAGCAAATCGTGGATTGTTCTATGAGTCTGAGGCATCATAATGGACCGAGGAAACAAAAAAAGAAAGAAAAAAATCTGATTTTTTCTTTTTTCAACAATTCTGCTTCTTAATGACGATTCTAAAAACTGGAATTTTGTAACACTTGAGCCAGAACACAAACACACATGAACAAAAACAAAGAAAAAAAATGGATGAGATGCATCAAAAAGCCAAAAAATGTTAAATTTCACAAAGGATAACTCAATCGAAGCAATGGATATTTTTTACAACACTTACAGGAACTGAACCAAGCAAATGACTCGTCTGTAGATTAGCGAACGACTCATCCATCGAATCCAAACAAAAGAGAAAAGAAAATATCAAAAGCAAAGCTTAGAAGAGCCTCTCTTCTAATCTCTCATTCACGATAAGATCGGAGAAAGAAAAAGGAAAAAAAAAAAGATCGTCCCTTTCTCTTAATTTGTAAGGTTTCTGAGTTTTTTTTCCTTTTCTTGCTTCTTCTCTCCTCCGTCCGTCGTCGTACGTGGAAGCAATTGGGAAAGGAAGAAACACGAGAAAGACTAAGAGAGACCAATCCACGTGCTTTTTTAGAAAGTGGGTACACGCGCCACTCACTTTTTCACACGTGTTTGCCGCCACTGGGCCTATACGATCACAAGATCCACAAGAAAGAAGACTTTCAAAAAGGCCCATATTTAAAACTTGACCCGAATTGAATTATCCGACCCGTCGGAGGAGCGTCGCGAGGATTATTCACTCTTAACAGTTCTTTGTCTTCCTTCCCTCCCGAGAAAAGCTTAATGGAGCCCTAGACTGACTGGTTTTATCACTTCGCCAACATCACTATAGCTCTCTTTTCACCAACCACGCTTTCTTTCTCTTCTAGCTCCGCTTTTTTATTTTGATATCTGTTTCTTCACCGGAGAAGATGGATACGAGACAAATCAATGGTTCTGCCACCGCCGCGAGATCGATATCTCTTCTTAAGCAGCCTGATTACAGTAGCAAGCCTGTTCAGGTTTCTTCCTCTTGATACTTTTTTCTTTCTTTATTCACTGGAATCGTTTAGCTCAGGTGTTGAGATATCTCTAGGTGCTTTGTTTTTTTTAGCCTCTCTTCATCTTCCGGTTAAATGGGGTTTTGGGAGAGCTTGTGTCAAAATTACGGATTTATTAGTGTTTGTTTACGCTGTTCGTGGGTTTTGTGAATCGTTTGTATTCCCTTAGATATATTTTTCTAGAGGCATTGTTGGTTTCTGAATGTAGTATCTAACACTATGGAAGCATTTTGGATGACTTTGGTTTTAGAAATGGTGACTATTTTTTTTTGTGTCAAAATCAACATAGGATTTAAAGCATTGGCAGCAGTTTCATGTTGAATTTTCAGGTGCTTGTTGTGTTTTAGGGTAGTTTTTGGGATCTAATTTCTCTTGCCTTATAGTTAAGGCAGTCATCTTAGTCTTATTTCATTTTGAAAAATTAAGATGATTACTGGGTTGGCCTGGTGAATACGTAGTGCAGTTGGATGTTTTATATATTTAGTCATGAAAGTTGAACTGAAGGTTTTAGAATTGGTGTTTGCTTTAGTATAAGTTAATTTCTTGTTTGTTACAGGAGGCGTTGAAACATTTGGCATATATCAACCTCAGAGAATTGTGTAATGAGGCGAAGATTGAGCGATGTCGTGCAACAAGAGATTTGGCAAGCTGTGGACGGTTTGTGAACTATGTGTTAAACCCTTGTGGGCATGCTTCCTTGTGCACAGAGTGTTGTCAGAGGTGTGATGTTTGTCCAATCTGTAGAAGTCCACTACCAAAACTTGGAGATAAGCTTCGGCTTCGTCTCTATCATGAATGTGTTGAAGCTGGTCTAATTTCCCGAACCAATGAAGAGGCGTCAGAGGATTCGGATGAGGATGGACATCAATTGACAGCTGATGTTCTTCGCCTTTATTCTCTGTTTGATGTTGCCATGAACAACAATCTTATATCGGTGGTGTGCCATTGTATCTATCAGTGTCATTTATGCTCGCTCTCAGATATTTGCATTTAGTCTTTAGTTTCCTGTTTGATATTCCAAGAATCTCGTATAGATTTCTTCTAAGCATGTGTTGTCTCATTTACAGCTGTGACCCCAAATCTCATTATGAAAAGGCATGTTCAATAAGAAACTGTGTTTATATGAGGAATCTTGTACTGATAGGTTCATGTAGTTCTAGGTAGTTCTTGTTTCCTGCCCCTCACTGATGGGCAAAATGTGCATAGTTTTTTTTGTCTTTCTCTAAGAGTTATTTTATGTTCGATATATTATTGACATCTCCTTGACAGAAAATGAATAGATATCACCAATGTCTGTATGGATGAGACAGCTGTATCTAGTGACCCGGTCATTGCTTTCTTGCTGGATGAAGTTGTTGTCAAAGATTGGGTCAAACGTACATTCCGGAGCATCTTAGCTGATCTTCAAGAAATCTGTATCCTTTGAGCTGTTTATATTTCTCTGTTTCTTAAGCCAGTATATGTGTGCCCCTTGGGGTCTGTCTATCTTTAATATTGGTTCTCAGATACTCTTGAAACAAAAGAGATGCAAGCGTGGTTAGATAAACTACTAAAGTGTTCGAAACAGGTGGCTGGCATATGTAGTGTCCTTGAAGTTATGGAATCAGCTTTTAAGAGTTCCGTTTCATCTCAGCTTCAAGATGTGCAGAAGCTTAGGGAGAACATTGGTAAAACAAAGCAGGTCAGCTAAGATATTACTCTTTTGATATCCAAACAACTTTGCAAAAGTATGCTTGAATAACTCTCTTTACTTCCCAAGAACTGTACACTGAAGTGTCCTCTGTGCATTGTGTTTTTGTCATTAGCATATTAGTGAATGGGTATATTTTAACCTTATCTTTATATGACATGCTAAAAGATATCCAGGGATAAACCGTATATCTTCTGATCAGAGAGTGTTTTAACTATATCAGCTCTAGCTTGTGGTGTGCTTACACTATTGTTTTTTATTATATTTCAGCATCTGGACATAATGGTTTGGTGCATAAGACACGGATTTCTGGATGATGTGAGGTCTCGATATTCTAATTTCACGTCGTGGAATGCCCTTGTACTTGAAAGAAAATCAAATGCAATTAAGCGTGCATGGCCTGATGCTGTAGACCAGTCCTCAGATTGCAATGTACAGGGTGCTTCCCTCTTTATTGAGGATGCTTTAGAAAATCTTGAGAGAGAGCCAGAGTACGGTCAGGAAATAGGGGCAGACCTAGAAGTTGGATGTTTACAGAAGGATAAGAGATCATTTCTTAGATCCAAAATAGAGGGAACGTCAGGGTCTTATCCATTTGAGAATCTTAGAACTGCTGCTGACATACTCTTTTTACATGGCGGTTCAGATTTGGTTGTTGCGAAGCAAGCAATTGTATCCTTTTGTCATCGCCTATGTTTCACATTACATTGCACTAACCCTTCCCTTGCTTTTTATTCTTCGCTGGTTTCCTTAACCAGGAGATAGTTTCTTTATTACCTGTTTGATCGGCATTGGACTACCCCTGAAAAATATTGGAAGCACATTATAGATGATTTTGCTGCTACCTTTGGCATAACCAGGCATTCATTGCTGGAGTCTTTTGTATTTTATCTCCTCGATGATCACTCAGAGGAGGCACTCCAGGTACCTTTTGGCATTACCAGGGAAAACATATGTAAATATGTATTCTTGTGCATGTTTGATCGCTGGAATATACGTATGATAAACTATACATTGTGACAAACACCATATATTTAGAAATTGGTGTAGCTTACAAACTTTCCAAATTATATTTCAGGAGGCTTGTAGGATTCTTCCTGAAATATGTGGTCCAGAAACCTACCCCAAGGTTGCGCAAGTCCTGTTGGAGAGGGAAAACCCTGAAACAGCTCTTATGGTCTTGCGTTGGTCTGGTCGTGACGGCGTATCAGAATTGGTTTCAATTGGTGAAGCTGTTACTGCTATTCGTGTGAGAGTGGAATGTGGTCTTCTGAGTGAAGCATTCACATACCAAAGGACACTCTGCTTGAAAGTAAAGGAAAATAAATTGAAAAATGGAGCTGTGATTCATGTGTCCGATGATCCAGACAGCTGGAGTTGGACAGAATGGATGGAGATACTAGTCAACGAATTCTGCTGTCTTTCTATTAGGAGAAACTTGGTTGATCGAATCATTGAGTTACCATGGAACCCAAATGAGGAGAAATATCTGCACAGATGCTTATTGGATTCTGCAACTGATGACCCGTCATCAGCTGTGGGTAGTCTTTTGGTTGTCTTTTATCTTCAGGTTAGTAACTTCACTTGAACAACTTGGGCTGAGAATGGTTTGTCTGCACTAGAGTAGCTTTGAAAATAGTCAAATAAATTTCATTAGGGATCTCAATGGTGACTCTACAATTAGCTCATCCTACTAGATATTGGTATATTTTCATGTATTTGCTGTCTAGACTTTAAAAATCTTTTATAATTTGAGCTTGATGTTGAGAGTAATGAACAAGCATTAAGTTATTTGAACAACCAGGCAATCAGTATCACTATAAGCTCTGCTTATTCTCTGAAGAATTCGTATATTATTGGGTATTTTGGTCTTTCTTTGACTGGACATTACTGGTTGTTCACATTGCTGCAGCGCTACCGCTACATCCAGGCATACCAAGTCGATCTTAAGCTCCAGAAAATTGAGGAGGGTTTTTTATCCGACATTCGAATTGGGGAAGAAGTTATGTTCAGAATGCAATCGCAGAGTCGTTGGAGAAAAGAGTTAGTTGTAAGTATTGCAGCCACCTTTCCATGTACAAGTGGATCCTTCCACTTTTCCTTTTAAAAGCTACATCCTCATATTTCCACCTTCTTGCATAGTGCTTAGTAGCCTCTTGATACTTGCAGGATTGTCAAATATTTCTGAATCTTGAATGTTCTATGTGTGTGCAATATTACTTGATATTGGCTATTCAACTTGACATTTATACCCTCCTGTGTCTCTGTTGCTCTGAAACAGGATAGATCCATAGATATACTTCCAGTAATTCAGCAGCAGCAAGTTAGATCTGGACAATTTTCTGAGATGGAAGATACCTCTGAAAGTGCTTCTGAAGGAGCAAAAAACTCTAATCTTGCTGATGCAACTGAGATGATTACTTCTTCAGTTCCCGTTTCTAATAATTCTGTATTTCTCCAGCGGGCTAACAATGCCGACACTAGAGAGCCAATGGCTAATAATGGTAGTCCATTTCAACCCGGTCATTTGATAGGAAACGCTTCCCTTGATATCTCCCATGGAAGGTTATTTACAAGCGCAAATAGAGGACAAAAGAGTGAAGTTAGAAGCACAACTAAGGCACTGACATTTGGTGAAGTGTCAACTCCGTTCAAAGATCTGAACAGAGCGCGTGGTAACAGCCAGCTTAAAGGAAAAAGGACTGAAGAAACCTCTCCAGAGACAAATGTTGATAGATTCATGGAGAATAATATGAGCTCTCCTTATCTCCGCCGAGTCACAGCTAACAATCCTGTAACAGTGAAACCTAGCAGCAACCATCTCAATGGATCTGTACAGAAACCGGAATCAACCTTTTTTGGCACAAGGATGCAACCGGACAGAGATAACTTTAATGATTTGGATGATCCAATGGACATGTCATCAAGGTACATTTCCTTTCTTCTTTATAGCCTAGCCTTTTTTCTTTATGCTTCAATCATGCCATTAAAGTAGTGGACACTGGTATTGTGTGGTATAAAACACTTGTTGCCGTTTGGTTTAAAAATAAAGTCCTGAGGAATTTCCGGTTTGGTTCTTTCGTCCACAGCTTCTAATCTTTATACTGGATTAGCTACATATCAATTGTGTGTATCATGAATTGCAGCTTCAAAGACAACACAAATGCCGTGGCCACGGAGAGCAGGAATAACAGTGGCGGATTGAGGTGGCGGTCAGATGAAACAAGTGAGGATGAAGATGAACCGAACTTGGGCATGGAAGCGATGACTAATTTTGGTTCCATGCAGGTTAAGGGAAGAAGGAGACGTAGATTCGCTGCAAGATGAAATATAACAAACACTCAAAAAAAGATCATTGTCAATTCTGTTAAGCATCACCGAGAGCAAGTTGTGTAAAGAGGGAGAGATAGGTACAGTGAGCTTCGTTCTCCTGATTATTTTTTTTGTGCCTGGGAAATGATATGATTTTTGAATTTTGTGTTTCACTGTTTTTCTTGTTTAGTTTTCCTTTCTAGACATTTTTTCTCGGATATCATTTTAATGAGGAGAAGAAATTAATGATGAGTATGTTTAAAATTTTACGTTGGTAAAGTTGCATGGTGTATATTTTTTTTTGTCCCTCACGTCTTTATTGTTGACTTTTTAAAAATATTTAGCAAAACGTTTTGTCCAAGTTTCCCGATATAAACAAAAACCTAAACCCCCTGAACTCTCTTTCTCTGTTTCTGCCTTCGATCTGGATTCAAATTCATAATCTCATCTTGGGTTTTTTGGTGTTCCTTAATTTATTCCCCTAGGTCTAAAGTTTGCTTCTTGTTTCTTGAGTTTTACCAAAATTTGCTTCAAGAATTAGCTGCTTTGTAGGACTCGTGTTCTTATTGTTTAAGTTTCATATTTTTGAAATACATCCATTTGTTAGTAATTTCTTGGTGTTAGCTTGGCAATAAAGACTTTTTATAAATATGCTTAGTATCCAATCATTGTTCTTATAAAATCTCCAAACAACAAATCTCCCCATTCAAAATCTAAGGGGAGATAAAGTCTATCTTGAGATTCAATTCAAAGTTAAAATAAGCCTTGTGTGATCCATCCAATATCCAAATCAAGATCATATGGCAAGATAACACCAGAACATTAAATTTGAAAGTCACTGATAGGATCACAAAGGAAAAGTTCCAGTGTAGCGGATATGGTCGAGAGTGGGACGCAGACCGTACTTACAAACCGCTGCATTTGCTGCTCTGAAACCTCCTCCATAAGCTGGAGATGCATCATGAGCTATCTGATGCTTAAAGAACTCTCCAAGTTTCTTCTCCACGTTTGATTTCCCTCCTTTCTTGTTAGAAGATGATGATGATGATGATGGCATGGCCGCCGATGCTGTTGAAGGCAAGTTTCTTGATGAAGTATCTGAGAGAACCTCAGATTCAAGCCACATGTAAGAGAGGACTTGGCAGATTCCTTCCTCTACCTCAGGGTTAAGGTTCCTATACCCTAATAGAAACAAGAAATTAAAAGATGTTAAATATTGCTTTTAATTATGGTTATAAGCTTATATATCAACATTGATGGTGCATATAACTACATAATATGATATAATTTAAAATACTTGTATATTTCTAACTTATATTTCAAGTTTTTTTATAACTAAAATACCTAAATCCAAAACAATGTATAGTATGTACCTTTGAGCCTTAGCCATCCGTGCATGAGCTCATGGGCGAGAATTGCTCCGGTTAGTAACCTTCATCCAAAAGCCATTAGGTAAGTAGTCAATTACTGTCAAAAAAACTAATTTGAGAATTGAGTTAGTATAGTACCTTGGGAGGCCATAAAGAACTAAAATCGCAGTGACTTCACATTTGCGTATTAGCTTTTGAGGCTGAGTTCTCATACCAACAAGACGGTGAGCACCAAGTCTCGGTCTTCTAAGAACCTGTAAAGAACCAAAAAAAAATATATATATATATATATATATATATATATATATAACAGAGCAAAATAAAATCATTGTTTAGAATCAGAAGGTAATTAAGTTTCCGAGGAGAGTTTGAAAAGACTTACACTTGTAACCGTTTGTTCTTCTGACAAGCATAAACCTCTTGTCTCAGGCATGTGATGGTATCCCTGTGAAACATACAGATAACTTTAACTGTAATTTGATAGAAGCGCTTACAAAAATTATTTGTGTAAGTAAAAATATCGAAACTTACGTTTTTCTCTCCTACGATAGCATCATTGAGAGCTTCTCTTTGAACAAGAAGCATAGGAATCTGTTGATCAAGTTTCATGTACATTCCTTCGTAATAGTCTCTTATCGCGTGGTAAAGCGGTTGACACTCTCCAGTATCGGTTATCGCGGTTTCCATACATTCTAAACACAAACTTCTCCCATCATCTAACGTGTAATATCTCACATCCCATGACTTCATGGATCACAACATACAAGTAAAAAAACATGAAATTGATTTGTAAAAAAAAAGTAAAAATAGATATGGACTTATGAACGATTAATATGTATTTGATTACCTCCAAGCGTTCACAGCTACAACAACGAGCGGTTTTATCGTATTCGTGAGCCGGGCAATACTTTTGGTTCCAAAACGGATGGCATCGATACTCGATCAAACCAGCATCATTAGTTGGAATCTGAGGAGGCGATTATTAAAAAGTGAAAAAATATATAGATGACGTTATATTTAAGAATTTAACAAGGTGATTGTATAGTTGCTTACAAAATGGTGACAAACTTCGCATTTGGGATGAGTAAGCTCTTTGAAACAAAGCTTATGATAGGGTTTGGTTCCTGACAGAGAGAACTTGAATCAAGAGAGAAGGCAAACACACAGAACCTTAGTCTGTTAGTCACTTCGAAACGACATTAACACAAATTAAGAGTATTATTATATAAGTACATGTATTTGTGTGTGTGTGTATAATATATACCTCATGCTCAGTGATAGCGTAACCACAAGAGTGGCAACAGAAGCATTCAGGATGAAAGAATGTACCCATGCATCCTAGATAGTTACCCATTCCAATATCACGATTGCAACCACCGCATATTCTACTAAAAATCACGCAAACAACGTTACCGAATGTGCTATTGGAAAATAGCTGCTTAATAATTTATATTCTCTAAGATAGTATTATCATCAAATCAATTTTTAAGAATTTATATAATTTTTTTTAGTTTAATAATTTTTATAATTTCCAGTTCACGATTAAAAGTTAGATTTATTAGGATAATTCGTGATGTGGAGTTTCTATGGTTGAACTAATTATGCTACTATATATAAACAACCCAATTTTTTTTTTTCTATATGAATATTCTTAAGATGAAGAGAATGTATTTTTTTTAATAAAGGGAATATGCATTTTGTTATACCTTTGTCTTCGTCTGCATTGATAGGAAGGATCATACGGTGGAATGAAGGATGATGGATTCAAGCCACCGTGAAAAGGCCTTGGAAAATCTCGATTGTTATCCGTAGACCAACCGTACCCTGCGCATTTGTTTTCACAATTAAAAAAAAAAAGTCAGTCTATTATCAGTGTAATAGAATAACGTTTTTAATGGACTAGTCTAATTTGAATTCATGAACGTAGATAGAGTTTACCATGTGGGCGCTTCCTGTCGTCGGCTAGAGAAAGTGAAATTGCACGGTCGAGTTCTTCTTTGTCCCGTCCACCTCTCGACCGATCATCCTGTGATTCGTTATTCATTGACATGACCATCCAAAAAATTGTTTATAATGGCATCAAGAAAAAGAAAAAAAGCTGATGAAACGAATTAGCATATTTCAGATTAGAATAATAATTCCACCACCAAATTAAATATAAATTTCACCTTTTAAAAGATTCATATATATGATCACAGCTAAAAATTACTGGTAGTGCTTAAGGGTATCAAATTAGGTTGACAGAAAAAAAAAAAGGTATCAAAATAGGCCACCTCAATCCAATCCCAACTCTATCATCAAGTACCAAATTTTTTTTTGTGTTCATGGATTTAATTTATGGATTTAAATTCTATTCCTAACCAATGAGCTAGGTAGTTCAAAAAAAAAATGTTGTTTTTTATATAAGAATTAAAGTACCCTAATAGCTGACTATAAAAAATTAGAAATTAATACTAATTAACAATCATATTAAAGCATAAATAATAAATAAGTATTATTATTAGAAAAGTTTATTCACATAACATTGGAATCTAATCCGTATTATTCATGAAAATGAATCGGAAATATCTCAACTCGGTAATAGAAAACCAATTACCAAAAGAAAATATCTCAACTTGGCCCATTAATTAATACTCCTTATTGAGCCAAACTATAAACCGATCTCAAGGCCACATTGTCACATCATCTTATTTTGAGCATCAAAACCCAACGAGACTTATGACAAGTGAGAAATGGACCAACTCATTCATGGATGTGACAATCTTACAGAATGTACAAGACCCGTGATATTTCAAAGAAAACAAGTTTTAAAAAGAAAACAGTAGTAATATTCACATGTCTTTTGTATAATGCTTTAATATGAATAATCGCACGCCTATAGTATACGTGTAAATTTCTAAAAAAGAAAAAAAAATGATGTTTATAAATTAAATGAGTATACAATAATTTACCAAAGAAGAAGGAGGTAGAGGAAAGACCATATTCTCGTCCTCTTGAAACTGAGGAGGATGGTGATTAGTGCGAGCTGCACCACTACCACCATTTGAGCCACTCTTGAAAAGCTTACTCACCCATTTCATCAACTTCCATTTCTTATCTCTATATGTCGACGAAGATGACGACCCAACTTCCCCTGATATAATCAAAACGTTAGGTTACACTTTGAAAACGTATAGGAAGAAAGAAAGGAGAAGAAAAAACGCACCGAAGATACAAGGATTGGAGATATGGCTGACACGAGCAACACCGTAGGAAGAAGAAGAAGGAGAAGAAGAAGAAGAAGAGGAGGAGGAAGAAGAATCCATGAAGGAGGAAAGAATGGCCCACACGTGCTTTTATATATCCTTGAAAACGTGTGAGTAAAGCGAAAACGACGGCCGGAGAGAGAAGCAAAGAAAAGAAGAGGAAGAGGAGGAAGAAGAAGAAGAGGGAAGAGGGAAGAAGAAGAAGAACAAGAAGAAGAAGTTATAAGTCATTAAAATGTTATTAGAGAATTAAAACATATATGAAAAGAGAAGAAAGAAAGAGAGAATCTTTGCAGAAGAGATCGGGCTAAAAAAAATTTAAAAAGAAAAAAGAAAAGGAAGAGATGCTTAGCTTCTGAAAGGAAAGGAACAGAGAGAAAGAGATGTTTTTTCTAAGAGAATATCTTTTTTTTTTTGTTTAACATGTCTTTTTGGGTTTTGCTGAGGCGGAGAATCCTCAAACAACGGTGTTGCGAGGAGGAGGATAGTTGAAAACTTGTAACCTTTTCTTTTGTATCATTTAAATTATCAAAATACCAAAAAAGTGAGTTTTGTGTTTACGAAAAGTTAAAAAATTCTTCTTTTTGGGTTTTGATGGAGACCGCTTGTCCCGTTGGTTCTAACTTTGGTTTAGTTTGATTTTTTTTTTTTTTTCATTGTTTTGAAAAAGAGTCAATTGGCACACTAGACCTAAAATGATAGAAAGATTTAGACATCAAACATGTTAAATACGAACTAATTATAAGTTTATAACACAATGTTTACGCTATACCGGCTTATTACGAAAGTCCTAGCTAGTGTAATCTAACGATAAAGATGCGCTTTTGCAACGTTAGCACACAGACAACTTTAATATGGCAATTAAAACTTTTATGACATACAAACGACGGACCAACCCTTTTATCTATATTATTATAATCTGAGGCATCAATCTAATAGGAAGGTCGTGACCGGCGATGACGCAGCAAAGGTGAAAGAGGCTTCAAAGTGGAATCAGACACCCAATTTTTACAGAACAAAAGCCTAACCCTATTGCCATTTTTTAAAGTTATTTTTCTTGAGATTACATTTTTTTTTATGAATCAAAATTAATATAGTGGATTAAAAACAGCAGAGATCAAATCTAGCTTTTTTTTTTTTTTTGTTCAGGGACAGTTTCCACCTTGAGATCTGACCATTTCTTTATCAACTTGCTAAAGTCGATCTCTGTATGGACGATCCATAACTTATTTTTATTAAGGCTGCTTATTTTTGGGAATCCTCACTTAAAGAATACTGATCCTTTTCTTTCTTTCTCTGTTTTTTTTTTCTTTTCTTATCAAGTTATATAGTTTATCTCAAGTATATAATAATATATACCCCATAATAGATTTAAGCTAATTTTCACCAGAAGAAGAAAATGTTAAAATATATTTTAAACGAATGTGTTTAATTAGTTTATACCTCATCACTATATGCGTCAGCTAATTTTACAACTGAAATTGGTTGAACAAATGTGTTTATTCTAGTTCAACACGAATTTATTGAAACCTTGATATCCATAATTTTATCAAGTTGTTTAAAAATGATAAAAAAATTTGTAACAAAATTAATGTGTATATATATACGTCGAAGAAAAACGTGAGGCTATTGGCTGAGATTGAGTANAAAAAAAAAAAAAAAAAAAATCCAAGATACGATGCATTTGTCTTTAATCATGCAACTAAAAATCCAAGAATTTACTTTTCTTTTTATCTCATATGCATGCATATGAGACATCTTATCCAAGTATATTACAAATCGTTAACTTTGTACCTGTAAAGATTTTTGTTAGGTGGAAAAAAAAAAGCCTCGAGAGAAGAAGAAACGTGGATTTGAGTTGGAAAGAATAAATCAAAAACCTTTTCAGCTTTTCACGATATATATTCACCCAAACAAAAAAAAAACTTTTACGATCGAAAAGAAAAGAGAGACTTATCGTCATTGGACTATGGGCTCTTTTAACCCTCAATACAAAGTAACCTTGTAGTTGGACTAATACATAGCCCATTAACAATTGAGATATATAGCCCATTTTGAGGACTTTTAGAAAACGACGCCGTCACTTGTCATTCATCATCACCATTCCTCTGGGTTTTTCTTATTTCAAAGGTTTTTGTTTATTTTTAGTTAATTTTCGTCTCCGTCTCCATCACTTTTTTTTTTTTTTTTTTTTTTA
>NC_025690.1:21746469-21756396 GCF_000633955.1 Camelina sativa
TTTTTTTTTTTTGAGGTCGAAAAAATTAGGGTTTATTTTTTTTGGGTTCTGTTAATGGCGACGACGACGACGACGCAGGGGCAGCAAACGGCGATTGATACGGCGGTTCTTGATGATATAATCAAACGACTCACGGAGGTTCGGTTAGCTAGACCGGGAAAGCAAGTCCAGCTCTCGGAAGCTGAGATCAAACAGCTCTGTACTACAGCTCGAGATATTTGTCTTCAGCAACCCAATTTGCTTGAGCTTGAAGCGCCCATCAAAATTTGTGGTATTGTTTTCTGTTCCTAAAAATTTCATTTTAATTCGTCGAACCGAATTGAATTTTTTAGGGTTCCTATTGTTTGTCTTCGCGAGTGTGTGGGTTTTTGGATAATGTTGTTTGACCACTTTCTTCTGATTGGTGTTCTGAAGAATCTGAATGAGAAATGTTGTTTTGGCTTTTTTTTTTTTTTTTGTGTGGATTGTGATTGAGTGGATAGGCCTCCTAGTTTAGCTTGTTGCTGGTGTTGAGATTTGAATAGATGAGAGAACTGTTGAAATGCTATTTTCGTTGGAACTGTTGAAAACATCCATTTTTGATTATGAGTTTGTAGTTAACTGTTTGATAGGTTCAATATAGTGATTTGTGGTGGTGTGAATGAAATTTTTAACCAGGGGACATACATGGGCAATATAGTGATTTGCTGAGGCTATTTGAGTACGGTGGTTTCCCTCCTAGTGCCAATTATCTGTTTCTGGGGGACTATGTGGACAGAGGCAAACAGAGTCTTGAAACAATATGTCTGTTGCTAGCTTACAAGATCAAATACCCTGGGAACTTTTTTCTACTAAGGGGAAACCACGAATGTGCTTCTATCAATCGGATTTATGGGTTTTATGATGAATGTAAAAGGAGGTTCAATGTGAGGGTATGGAAGGTTTTCTCAGATTGCTTTAATTGTCTTCCTGTTGCGGCGCTTATAGATGACAAAATATTGTGTATGCACGGTGGGCTTTCCCCTGAGCTTAATCATTTGGATGAGATTAGGAACTTGCCTCGTCCAACTATGATTCCGGACAACGGGCTGCTCTGTGATTTGCTTTGGTCTGATCCTGGGAAAGATGTTAAAGGATGGGGATCGAATGATAGAGGGGTTTCGTACACCTTTGGTCCTGATAAAGTCTCTGAGTTTCTTACAAAACATGATCTAGACCTTGTTTGCCGTGCCCATCAGGTATATATTTCGAGTCATGTCACACTTTGATTCTACTGCTGCTTTTGGGGATGTTAACAAGGAAGTTGAAAATTTTGATGATGGCAGGTCGTGGAGGATGGCTATGAGTTCTTTGCTGATAGGCAACTCGTGACGGTGTTTTCAGCTCCTAACTACTGTGGCGAATTTGATAATGCTGGTGCGATGATGAGCGTGGACGAGAACCTTATGTGCTCATTTCAGATTTTGAAGCCCGCTGAGAAGAAGACCAAATTCATGATGTCCACAAAGATTTGATCCTTCCATTGAGGTTAGTCAATAGACTGTCCTTTGCAAAAACCAAAACGTAACAAGTGAATGAAAGGATTCTCTGTCAAACTTTAATTTCCATGGGTCATTTCAGTTTTCCTTCTTTTCACAGATGGATTTGGCTATGCTTGAGAAATCGATATTGAAGATTTGGCGTTAAAGTGTGTACTGATGATGGTAGTGAGAGCTCTTGGAAAGGAGCAAGACCTTGGTCTTCTAATCTTTTTTCCCCAAATTCACTCTCTGCATATTTTTAATTCACTTCTTTTATGGGCTTTTTTAGATGATTTCTATCTGCCTGTTGAAAAGCACATAGTTGGTGTGTACATGCATATGATCGTTTCTTGGATTTAGGACACCAAATGAAATGATTGATTGAAAAATCAAAAGTTAAGTAAGATGAGCTTCGTCTCTTAAGCAGGATGTGAAAGTGAATGTAACGCATATAGACATCTTCAATTAATCATCATAAAAGTCTAATGAGCATCTAAAATCAGACAAGAACAAGTTTCACACATGTTCATGTGAAGTGGCGGCAAAGAATGTGGGCTATTCAAATAAACCAAGAAATGGCCACTCGTTTTGGTATAATCGTATGTGAAGTGTGATATTGATATATTATCCGTTAGGTGGACTCCGGAAATAGAATAGAATATAATAATTAGAGGGCATGAAATTGTATGATGTTAGAAGTAAACACCGAAGCCATAGCTCGTAAAAGTTACTTTTTTTTTTTTTTTTCCTTTTGCAAACGGGAACCAAAACCACATGTATCCAATTCCGTAGACATATATTATGTCATTATCATATCTTTGAATATGTTCATATTCTGAGTCCATTTCCGGTATCCTTCGATCATAGTATCCTCAAACATTTCCTACATAGTATTGTGACCATGTCATATTAGCCTCAACTTTCCATTGCGCCATTATATACATTATTATTTAGGCCTTCGATTGAAAACAAAATATTTCAAAAAAAAAAAAAAAGAAAACTTACTTTAAATATTTACTTTTTTTATAAACATTTTCGTAAATTGAAAATAAGCGTTAGACGTAAAGTGCAGTTTTCAACCATTGCCTTTGTCATGCAAGTTTACAATNTTTTTTTTTTTTTTTTTTTTTTTTTTTTTTTGTGTGTGGGTTCATTTGAAGAAGATAATAAAATATAGACTGACGTAAACACAAACAAACAATTGAAAGATGATCGTTACTGTCTGACCAAATTGCGCTCGAGCTGGACCTTACAAGTTTCATTGAACCAAGCATTTATTATACACATGTGCGTGAAACCTCACGTTTTCTTGACTTGTCACTTGAATCAATACCGTATACTCCTGATTTCTAGTAAAAATACATTTTTTTTTCATCATGGAATTTCTCAAGAATCACCAGAAAATGCATGCAACTTCATAATAAGGGAATAAGATTCTCATAAATTGATTGATAAGCTTTTGCACGATGAAATGTTTGGTTTCAATCTTCTCCTCCAATTTTCCTCTTCTTCACTCCTTTTTGGTCCCAATCTCCTTCACGAACTTTCTCTATAAATAGAGGCATCAAGCATTAACATGCACTGAAACATAACTTAAAAACACTAGAGTGATATATATAACCTTAAAGAAAAGAGTTGACGAAAAAAAGCCTTAAAGAAAAAGAATTAAAAAGATTGTTCTAGTGAGTGAGTGAGTGAGTGAGGGATGGCAACATCTTTTCGTACCTTCCTCGTCCTTCTTCAACAGCTACTCTTTTTCGTTGCTTCTTCTGCGGAAGCAAACGACCCGCGAGAGGTGAGAAAAAAATTGGGCCTTTTTCTTTACACATTCCCCACACTAATCCGAAACCCTTTCTCGTGAATATATTTGTTAATTAAATAATTAATAATATTAAGTCTCGTTTAATTGACATGCACTAATCAGAATCACTATTCCGTTTTGCTTTTATTTTCTTTTGTGCATCTTGCTTGACATACATACACATAGTCCACGTAGTTTCCCATATCCAATGTTTCTATTTCTATTTTAGGACAATGATAGCATAAAGAATAATGTTTGGATTTTGACATAAAACTTGTTGCTTTGTATGGCACAGACATACCTTGTGCAGATGAAAGTTGGAGGGCATCGATATGGGTCAAGTTCCGGTCACCAGGAACTACTCTGCGAAGTTCTTGACGACGATAGGTTTTAATTTTTTGCCTTGTATATTCGTTATAAATCATATCGGTTTTGATGACATGTATAGGTCAAAATTCCCGGGAAAGCTAATTAATCGTTTTGTATTTCAACACATGCAGCACTATAGAGGATGCATTTATCTACAGGTATAGTGAGAGTTTCACCGGTTTGCCAGCAAGACTCACACAAAGTGAATGTCAAAAGCTGAGGAGTAAGACCACAATTGCTTCGTTACGTTTGCGTTTCGATTTATTTTATATATACTATTAGAGTATGAACCGATTATTAAACATTGGTTTAACTGGGTTATCTTCGGTTGTCTAGCTGAGCTGATTAGTCTAACTATAAAGTACTAATGAGTCAGTTAATTGGGTTTAAGCTTTCTGTAACAAACTTTATCTTGGATTAATAAGAAAACTAAGTTTCTCTCTTTTCTTCGAGCTTCGTCTCTCCTCCGTCGCATCTCAGCTATCTCCGGTTAATCGGAGTTTATTATGGTACCAGAGCTCTCCAATTGAGTTTCTATTGCTTCAGCATCTAGCGATGGAGATGAGTTTTCCGATTTGCTCTTGTTTTCAATTTGTTCAAGAACTATTCGCCGTTGTATGTGATTTTCTCATTGGAGTCTTTTACACTTTTCTGATTCTCTCAATTCTCTTTTGATTGACCTTTGTGAGTTCGATTCTTGTTTTTGATTTCTCTTTTCGTCTCACTTTCTTTGAAATTTGTGATTCTTGCTTTGAGAATGACTTCTTCTAGTAATACAAATGCTCCGATGAAGCGATCCTCCACTCCGAACCCAGTGAATGTACAACCACAATATCAAACTGATCAATATGAGAATCCGTATCATCTGCATAGTGCTGACCACGCAGGACTTGTTCTCGTCTCTGATCGTCTTGTCACTGTTTCTGATTTTCCTTCCTGGCGTCGATCGGTGTGGATGGCTCTTAATGTCAGAAACAAACTTGGATTTATCAATGGTACGATCTCAAAACCCCAAGAAGATCATAGGGATTTTGGTGTATGGTCTAGATGCAATGATATGGTATCTACTTTATTGATGAATTCGGTTGATAAAAAGATAGGACAGAGTTTACTTTTTATTCCTACTGCTGAAGGAATTTGGAAGAATATATTGTCTCGTTTTAAGCAAGATGATGCTCCTAGGATCTTTTCTATTGAACAGAAGCTTAGTCAGATTGTTCAAGGATCAATGGATGTGTCTACATATTATACGGCTTTGCTTACTTTGTGGGAAGAACATAAGAATTATGTGGAACTTCCAGTATGTACTTGTGGAAGATGTGAATGTGATGCAGCCACTAAATGGGAACGACTGCAACAACGAAGTCGTGTGACTAAATTTTTGATGGGTTGAATGAGGGTTATGATCAGGCTAGATGTTCATATATTAATACTTAAGCTGATCCCTACCATTGAAGAAGCCTTCAACATGGTGACACAAGATGAACGACAAATAGTGGTTAAACCGACTACAGGAATTGACAATGTGGCTTTTCAAAGTGTAGCTCCGATGAATGATGCAGAGAGTGCCTATATAGCCGCTTATAACACTAATAGGACTATTCCAAAGCCTATTTGTTCTCACTATGGCAAAGTTGGTCACACTATTCAGAAGTGTTACAAGTTTCATGGTTTTCCCCCTGGTTACAAGACTAATGCTACGGGATACAATTACAGACCTCCAAATCAGTTCCAGCCTCGGTTGCCTACAATGCAGTCTCAGCCAACGATGTCTCAACAATCTTCTAACCAAATGGTGCCGTATGCAAATTCTATGCAAAAGGCTAATGCAGTTGCTCAAGTTTATTCAGAGATTGGAATGTTTCCGACTGAAGATGTGTCATATGGTCTTGTTTCTACTCAGTATCCACAATACATGGTTCCCAATGGTGTTCCTGTGAGTTTACAAGGATTTACACTACAGCAAATTGATCAGATGGTTACTCAATACAAAAGTCAAGTTCAGGTTCAAGAGCCTATAGCTACATCTTTTGTTTCTAGTATTCCTACTGCTATGGCCACAATCTCTAAACATGGTTTGATGGCCGAGACTTCTACCTCTGGTATCACTATTCCTTTTCCTATGACTTCTCTTAAATATCAAAACCATATTCTAACTTTTCAAAACCATATTCTTTCTTCTTTACAACAACTTTTATCGCATGATGCTTGGATTATAGATAGTGGAGCTTCTAGTCACGTTTGCTCTAATCTAGCTTTGTTTACAGATTTACGACCCGTTACAGATATTACTGTGACATTGCCGAATGGTACCAGGGTTTCCATTACTCATATAGGCACAGTTTACATTTCTCAAAAATTGATTTTATACAATGTTTTGCATGTTCCTGATTTCAAATTTAATTTGATTAGTGTTAGTAGATTGGTTAAGACATTATCTTGTTCTGCACATTTCTTTGACACTTGTTGTTTGATTCAGAAACTTTCTCAGGGCTTGATGATTGGGAGGGGTAGAGTCTTTCAAGACCTTTACATTATGGCAACTGAGAATACTTCCCTCTCTCCATCTCTTCATGCAGTATGTTATTTGTCTGCTTCTATGGTCTCTGATGATTCTCTTTGGCATCAACGTCTTGGACATCCGTCGCATATAGTTCTCTAAAAACTTGTTAGTTTGATTCCTTCTTTAAAAAGTTCTTCTTTAGCTTCGCATTGTAGCATTTGTCCTTGAGCTAAACATAAAAGGTTAGCATATGTCTCTCATGGCCATTTAGCAGATAAGCCTTTTGATTTAGTCCATCTTGATGTATGGGGTCCTTTTAGTGTCGAGTCTGTAGAAGGGTTTCGCTATTTTCTTACTCTGGTTGATGATTGTACTCGTACTACATGGGTTTATCTCTTAAGAAATAAAAAAGAAGTTCATACAGTTTTTCCTATCTTTCTTAAACATGTTAAAACGCAATATAATAGCACTATTAAAGCCATTAGATCTGATAATGCCTCAGAATTAGCATTCACTGATATTATCAAGGAACAAGGAATGATTCATTATTTTTCATGTGCTTATACACCACAACAAAATTCTGTAGTTGAATGCAAGCATCAACATCTTTTGAATGTGGCCAGATCTTTACTTTTTCAATCAAATATACCTCTGCAATATTGGACTGAGTGTGTGTTGACTGCAGTATTTCTAATCAATCGCATGCCTTCTCCTGTTTTAACTAATAAATCACCATATGAACTGTTGCTTGACAAATTACCCGATTATAGTTTACTAAAAAGTTTTGGTTGCTTGTGTTATGTCTATACTATTCCTCATGACCATCATAAGTTCTCTCCTAGAGCTAAATCTTGTGTTTTTCTAGGGTATCCAGTGGGTTATAAGGGATATAAGGTCATGTATTTAGAGTCTAATGTCATTTCCATATCTAGAAATGTTGTGTTTCAAAAGGATGTTTTCCCTTTTAAGACTAGTTCATTACTATCATCTGCTGTTGATATGTTTCCCAATTCCATTTTGCCTCTTCCTATTCCATTGCATTTTGTAGAAAGCATGCCTCTCATTGATGAAGATTCGTTAATTCCTACTGTACCATCTGCACCATCATTAGAGCATGATCATGGTACCATTCCGGCTGGCACTGTATCTACATCTGCTACGGATCATACCTTTGTATCTAACGTTAGACCAAAGCGACAGTCTAAAGCTCCTAGTTATCTGGCTGGGTACCATTGCTCTCTTGTTCCTTCCATTTCCACTTTACCAGCCACAGTGCTAACACCTTCCATACCTACACCACAACCACCACCACCACCTCCTCCTCCTCTTCCTCTTCTTCACTCTCTTCCTCCATCACCTAAAAAGACTACACCATATCCCCTTTCTTCTGTTTGTACTCTTGATCGATATACACCTTTGTTTCAATCCTATATTTTTTCTTATAGTTCTGAAACAGAACCAAAAACATTCCATCAAGCCATGAAATCAGAAAAGTGGACTAAAGCAGCAAATGATGAGCTCTTTGCTCTTGAACTTAACAAGACTTTTGCTGTTGAGTCTCTACCTGCAGGGAAACACGCGATTGGATGCAAATGGGTTTTTACTATCAAGTATAACTCAGACGGTTCTGTTGAACGGTATAAAGCGCGCCTGGTTGCGCAGGGTTTCACACAACAGGAGGGGATTGACTATCTCGAGACTTTTTCACCTGTCGCAAAACTCACCAGTGTTAATCTGCTTCTTGGCCTTGCTTCTGCGAAAGGTTGGAGCTTGACACAAATGGATATCTCTAATGCCTTTCTCCATGGTGACTTGGATGAAGAGATATACATGAATCTTCCTCAAGGTTATACTCCTCCACCGAGTGTAGTTTTACCTCCAAATATGGTATGTCGTTTGCTAAAATCCTTATATGGTTTGAAACAAGCCTCACGACAGTGGTATAAACGTCTGTTAAGTGTTTTCTTGGGAGCTAATTACGTTCAGTCTCCTGCTGACAATACACTTTTCGTTAAAGTCTTTATGCGTCCATCAGGAATTTGTTCCATTGTTGTTGTGCTCGTTTATGTCGATTACATTATGATCGCAAGTAATGATGATGCTGCTATCCACGACTTGAAGACCCTTTTGCGATCAGAATTTAAGATAAAGGATCTTGGACCAGCTCGCTTTTTCCTTGGATTAGAGATTTCACGATCATCGGAGGGCATCTCAGTCTGTCAACGCAAATATGCTCAGAATCTGCTTGAAGATGCAGGTCTCTTAGGCTGTAAACCAAGCTCTATTCCGATGGATCCAAACGTGCGTCTTACCAAAGACTTCTATATCTGACTATCACTAGGCCGGATATTACCTTTGTTGTTCATCAGCTGAGCCAGTTTATATCAGCTCCTACTGATATTCATCTTCAAGCTGCCCACAAGGTTCTCCGTTATCTCAAGATGAATCCAGGACAAGGTTTGATGTATCCTGTCACTTCCGATCTCTGCTTGAATGGATTCTCTGATGCAGATTGGGCTACTTGTAAGGAGACACGGCGTTCAGTCACAGGATATTGTATTTACCTTGGTTCTTCACTCATTTGCTGGAAATCTAAAAAGCAGGCAGTTGCAAGTCGCAGTAGCACTGAGTCAGAGTATAGGAGTATGGCGCAAGCAACCTGTGAGATCATTTGGTTACAACAGCTACTCAAGGACTTACACATTCGAGAAGCTGCACCTGTCTAGCTGTTTTGCGATAATAAATCAGCTTTACACATCGCCATGAATCCAGTCTTCCATGAACGGACTAAACATATCGAGATTGATTGTCACACCGTACGGGATCAACTCAAGAAAGGTACCCTTAAAGCACTCCATGTACCAACTGAAGAACAGCATGCAGATATCCTTACCAAGTCTCTCCACCCAGGACCGTTCCATCATCTGTTGCAGAAAATGTCTTTGTCGAATCTTTATCTCCCAAACCAGACACTTCGGAAATAAAGATTTGAGGGGGACGTATTAGAGTATGAACCGGTTATTAAACATTGGTTTAACTGAGTTATCTTCGGTTATCTAGCTGAGCTGATTAGTCTAACTATAAAGTACTAATGAGTCAGTTAATTGGGTTTAAACTTTCTGTAACGAACTTTATCTTGGATTAATAAGAAAACTAAGTTTCTCTCTTTTCTTCGAGCTTCGTCTCTCCTCCGTCGCATCTCAGTTATCTCCGGTTAATCGGAGTTTATTATATACATATATGATCATTACAATATTATAATAACAAGTGAACGCAAAAAAAAAAAAATTATAGCCTAGTGGTAGAGTTTAATTGATATGTTGTAATAACGGAGGGATGATGTTAATGTTCGATGCAGGGAGGAGAGAAGTATTGGAAGGGTCACGTAGCAGAGACCTAAAGCTTCAAACGACAAGATCATGGGACTTCATGAATCTAACATTAGAAGCTCAGCGAAACCCCGAGAATGAGAGTGATTTGGTGGTGGCTGTCATCGACACGGGCATCTGGCCTTACTCTGAGGTCTTCCTTAGCGACAGCCCTCCTCCTCCGGGTTGGGAGA
Organism: Camelina sativa; assembly: GCF_000633955.1. Taxonomy (NCBI): domain Eukaryota; kingdom Viridiplantae; phylum Streptophyta; class Magnoliopsida; order Brassicales; family Brassicaceae; genus Camelina; species Camelina sativa. Next base: position 21,756,204 of record NC_025690.1, read on the forward strand.
ACAAATGCGAAGATATAACTTGCAACAAGTACTATACATTTATCAACCGTTCTCTTTTTCATTAGACTTTCTTTTAGTATCGATCTTGGTTTAGTATGTACTCATAGATCCGTGTGGGATTAGTTTGGGCTCAAAATTTACGTTATATAAACATTTATGTATGATGAAAATAAAAAGATTTTTTTTTTTTTTT
>NC_025690.1:21758255-21770681 GCF_000633955.1 Camelina sativa
TTGCAGCCACGGAGATGACAGATGAGGGGAATGAGTTTGCATACGGGTCAGGTCACTTAAACGCTGCAAAAGTCCTAGACCCGGGTTTGGTCTACGAAACACATTACCAAGACTACATAGATTACATGTGCAAACAAGGTTACAACACAGAGAAGCTAAGATCAGACGCTGGAAGCGACAAAATAGATTGCTCCAAGACAGAGATAGACCCCAAAGCCGACCTCAACTATCCAACCATGACGGCTCGAGTCCCCCTCGATGCCCCATTCGAAAAAATCTTCCGTAGAACGGTCACCAACGTTTACGACGGAGAGTCCACTTACCGCGGAGAAATCAACTACCCGCGGGGTGATAAGGCCTTTAACGATATCATTGTGGACCCTCCACAGTTACAGTTTAGTGAGTTGGGACAGAACAAGACTTTCACGGTGACTGTCACCGGAACATCGAAGCCGAATTGGAAGGCGGGGAAGGCGTTTATGACAAGGAACACGTGGCTCACGTGGACGGAAATCGATGGTTCTCGCAAAGTCAGGAGTCCCATTGTCATATACTCTGATGAGGGACCCGAAGCTTGCACTTGAATTCCCCAAGAACTAAAGCTGCCTCTCTGCACTCTTTATTAATAATATACTCTGTTTATTTATCTAGTTAATAAAAGACTATCGAGTCTTAATTAATGATCCCTCCGTTGATAGAGAGTGTGTCCTGTACTAAGTCATGATTTAAAACCTTCTTATATATAAATTAATGAATAATAAGTTGTGAAAAACAAACGCTCAGAAGGGAGTCTAATAAATACAAATGCCGTTATAATGATATAGAACTTATGTAGCTACGCACTTTTGGCCTAACGTTTTCATTGCTTACCATTATTTCAAAATGTTTTTTTTTTTTTTTTGTAAACATAAATTCAAATAATTTTGCAGCAGAACTCACCCATGAAGAGGTTGAGAAATTACATGGTACGTTTGTTCAACAAAGAAACAAAAGTATACATTTACTTAATGCAAACAAAAAGAAAACACATCAAACCCAAATTTTTGTTGTGAATTGGTTGTGACCATGAATCTCTCTGATTTCAAGATATAAAAATACATTTAGTTTAAAACATTTATCTCCAATGAAAGGGAACATATCTGGTGAAAAATGTTGTTTCAGAATTTGTCACCAAATATTTAATTTATGTCGTACTAACAAATTGTAAAAGTGACAACCAAAATAATATTTGTAAGGCTCTAAATGATTTTTTCTATTTATCCTATATAAATGTGTGCAGGTGAGAAAGGGATTTATGGTGTAGACGAAGAAATTAAATACTTCACGGACGTCGAACCCTTTCGCTCTATTTAATATTGTAAGCTTCACTTGGACAGAACTAAAAAAAAAAAAAAAAAAAAAGATGATTAAATATGAAATGCATTAGAAACTAAAACTCAATCGGTCCAGCTTTTGTTTTTCTGTGTATTAATTCATCAATCGATGGTGACGTTGTAGTGTATCTTCTAATACTCTCTCTTTGCACCCACGGAAATGTTAGATGAGGGCAATGAGTTTGCATACTCGAATAGAATAAACCTTAGAACGAAAATTAATTTAAATGGATTGTAACTATAACACATTTTTGTTTTAAAGATAATGTTAATTATCATTTTTCATGCGAGTTGTATATATATAACTAAATACACTATAGTCCTCATATATAAACAAGTGACCCTTAAAATTTTGTTCTGTTTCTTTTATTAGAGTTAAATTTTATAAGTTATATATTTGTGATGCAAGTTTATATTAATTAAAATTCTAAACCAGCATTGTTGAAAGAAACCAAAAAAAATAAAGTAATAATAATTCTAAGCCTAAGGCAACATGTTGTTAATGTAGATTTATATAGAAACAGATCATGAGATATATATTCTTGCATGCATCTGTTTAACTTTTCCAGCCTAATTATGGTGATTTAGGAAGTTATTAGTTTACTACTTTAGTAGTATTTTTTTATAATTCATAATTGAAGATAAAGAAGTTTAAAAGTGATAACAACGCACGCTCAGAAGGGAGTCTAATAAATACAAATGCCGTTATAAACGCTAACCACAATATGTCACAAAACTTATACCTACGCACTTTTGGCCTAACGTTTTTCGTTGCTCACCACTATTTATAATTATAATTACAGTACAGTTTATTCCATTCAAATTTCAAGTCTGTTTATTATATCTCTCAATATATTTCATAGCTATTTATGAAAATGATATCCCAAATATTGTTGATTTTCTTCGCAATTACATTTTCCGTCGTATGTGCGGGTAGAACATTGGGGCCATCTCCCCACAATACGCTAATGAAGGTACTTCTTTTATTTTTAATTATCCATATGATTTTTCCTCTTTAAATATAATCTAATGTTCCTCAAAGGCAAAGCATAAATATTTTACCTAATGTAATACACAGATTTATGTTGTCCATGTTGATTTTGGATCGTATCATGGTGACTGTAAGCAATACCAACAACTTCTCAAGAAGGTGGTTCACGGAAGGTAATTAGAAATTTCTGATGAGTAGATTAATAGAAAACGAAAAAGAAAAATTATTTGAAGATTTATTAGCAAAAACATAATCCAAACAAATAATAAAATGTGATAGGGGAAATAAGGCTGTGATATAAGTATGAAGATGGAGACTGTAGAAAAAATCAAAAATAGTCAAACAACATTCAAAATGTTTGGTTTTGACTTTTTTTTTTGTTCATCAGGTCACCAGAAGATGCTTTTGTATATTGCTACAAGGAAGTCATTAGTGGGTTTGCAGCAGAACTAACCCATGAAGAGGCTGAGAAATTAAACGGTACGTTTGTTCAACAAAGAAACGAAAGATATACATTTACTTAATGCCAAAAAAAAAAAAAAACGCATTAAAACCCAGTTTTGATTATCAATTGGTTGAACACTTGTTCTGCTAGTACTGCTGTTTGTGACCATGAATCTCTGATTACAGAGCCAACCAAAATTATGACGTACTAACAAATTGTAAAAGTGAACAACCAAAATTATAATTGTAAGTTCTAAATGTTTTCTATTTGTCCTATATAAATGTGTGCAGGTGAGAAAGGGATTTATGGTGTAGACGAAGAAATTATATACTCCATAGACGTCGAACCCTCTAGCCGTCATAGGTTGTTGCCGAATGATATTAATAACTAGTTAGTTAAAATTGTAAGCGTTCTTCTTTTGGTTCGGTAAATTACACTTGTAAGGTTCACTTGAAATCTTGGAAAGAACTAAAAACAAAATATGATTTGATATGAAATAAATGTTTGATCCTCAAGCCTAACTCCAAACAGTTCTGAAGCTTATTATATTTAAAACGTTGACATAATTGATAGCCCAGCCCAAAAAAGTTAAGATGATTTCGTTAAAAATATAAAATAAATAAAAATTGGTTAATGAACACATAAACATAGATGTTCTTCAATTTCATTTCCTTTTACCCAAGAAAATGAAGAAAAAATATATGTATATATTTTTACAGAATTTACTTAATTAGAGCTGTGAATTATTTAGGCTCAAAATTTTTTACTCAATTAGAGCTGTGAATTATTTAGGCTCAAACATTTTTACTTAATTAGAGCTGTCCCAAGTCCCAACCCTATTATTCTATCCATATAATCAACTAGAAAATGAACTACATTTTACAAATGCAACGTTGTCAAATGTTTGAATTTCAATACACGTATAGGATTCCTTTTCTGGATAAGAAGAAAGGAGCAAGTGCTTCTTGTTGAGCTTTAGGGAAACACAAGGAACACTAAAGTTTTGTCATCTCTTTTTTGTTTTATACTGTTTAGGTATTGTTATCTCGTAATTTTGTGTTTTTTTAAATTTCTGTATATTTCGATATACACATTTATTCCGCATATTATATTTCTTCTTTATTACATCAATTCGACTAAAATAATTTAACGGATAAAATGGATGAGAAAGCTGTGATTGTAATTTTTTTTACACAGCATGCTATTATGGCATCATGCTTTGAAAGCAAGTAGTAGGCTTGATTTATTAACACATAAAGATCAAGATATATATATATATATATGTGTGTGTGTTTTGAATGTGTTCTTTATTCATGGAGAAATCGGGATCATCTAGGTCAAATGTTCAGTTTCAATACGTTCTTTATTTATGAGTTAGCTCGTTCACAAGTTTGTATACCCTTTTTATCAAAAAAAAAAAAAAAAAAAGGTTGTGTACCAACAAAATATGAAAATGCAGATAAACTAGGCAAGACAAATAATTCATGCAACCTAAAAAAACTTCTAAATAGATATCAAATTTATAAACAACGTAACTTACTATACATTCTCTATCAACCAGCCAAAATAATATATGCGCAAAAGATACACATGTCCGAATCCTACTTATTACGGCGATTACTCTGTGCAATGTATCTAAACATCCTAACCCATGTGAAAAAGATAAGCAATGTCAACTAAGCACACAAAGCATAATAAAATATCCAAACGGTATATATATATGATCCAAGGTTGGGGAGCAGAGAGCATTTGTAGCTAAGAGCTTCTTTAACCCTCAAGCTATGGCTCTCATTGACTGATAATGGATCTAATCCTCTTTTCAAAAGGCTGCCGCTCTCTCATCTTTAATCCCTATCTCTATCTCTATGTCTTTTTGACATTCTTGATGTCAATGGTGTCTATTAGTTGAGAAAGTTACAAATGGATGATACGTGATGATGATGGTGAACATGTCATAAGCTCCTCAAGCCCCATGAAGGACACGTATCATCCCATTCAATCTTTCTTTTTTACATTTTTCCTTTTTATTTTTGCAGTCGAATTATTCCTTGCGTAAGAGTAGCGTATACCAATGGTTTATACTTTGATTTAATTTACATTGTACTGATAATTCTAAGTGACTGGTACAACGGACCATACATGCGCTGTATATTTGCAGAGATTGTTTTAAAAGGCTTAGTCAAACAAATAATCGATAAAAAAAAAAAAAAGAATATTAGGACAAATACCCATCACACGTATTGACATTATGTTCTATCGGTTAACTTCCGTTCAATAGATTCACAAAATGTTTATTCTTCGTTTGGCCTAATTATTGGGTTTTTTTCTCGTAGTGTTAAATGCTAGTACGACTTAGGCTTTATGACGAGTATATGTAGAAGAACTCACTTTTCGTTCGCCTTAAGCCAGCTTCTAGTTTGTATTCCTTTTTTCAATTAAACATCATCATCTGAGAACTATATATAACCGGTAGTGCGAAATGCATTTCTAATTTATATATTTTTTAGATTAAAAGTTTACTTTCATAATCCCTTCAATATAAAAACAATTCAATGTGCGTTTGTAAATTCCAAAAGATCTTTGATAAAAACACTTAAAATTGAGTTTTCATAAGTGCAAATGCAAAATGTAAGTACTAAAAAAAACCATAGGAGTTTTCCTAGTCGACCCAAAGCCTCAATTTGATTATCACACCCAATAAATTTGTTGTTGTATATTGCATTTGAGAGTTCAGAATGATTTTGATTAAAGGACACGTTAATTGTGTTTAAGATTACAAAATGAATAAATAAGCCTTAATAATATTCAAATGGCGATTTAAAAGCTATTCGTACACTAAAAATAGATCATTTGTAAAACCATCAATATTGGTGTCTACCCCTTAACATAATTAGCAAGTTTTATTTGCGAATTTTAACTTTATGTGTATACAGCCACTCAGCAAGTGTCTTGATTGGCGATTAATTGGTTGATAATCAACCAATTTTAATGTCAATCATAAAATGCTTCCAGAAATGGAATATCTTTTATAGCACGGAATTACCAAAACGAAATTAGAATAATGGTTTCTTAATATTCCTTAAAATACAGTCAAGGTGTACAAGTGGTTAACAGTGTCTATAAATAAGCTCATAGGAGAGTGAGTAAGTCCCATACCTTCCCAACACAAACAACTTCTCAAGGTAACTTCTCGTTTCTTTCCTTTATCATTTGAACATATCAGTTAGCTACAAAGAACTAATCCTTTAACATATAAACACATTAGTATACTGTATACGCACACACACAAACAAAAACATAAAGTTAAAAAGATCTTGCGGTGATGGACAAGAAAAAGTCAGTATCTGGTTCCTCTTCATCTTCTTCATCTTTGGATCATCTTTTCGGTCCAAGAGTCTCTCCTTTGTCTTCTTCATCATCAACAACAGAATTGTTCAATTCTATTTTCCCACCAACCTCAACGGTATGAATCAGTATCATCATCATCAACGTCATCATCATTCTATAAAATATATACATCGTTCTCACAGAATTTTACTTTGTTCTCAACTCAAGGAGACGCAAGCAAACTTGGCAAGTCGAAATGGAGCTGCCAAATATCAACCTACAAATTTGGGGATTCCAAGTGAGTTTACTCTAGTTAAGAGTTTTGGACGTGTTAGTCCTTTTCAGTAAAATTAATCTTTTATAGCAAAATAAAATAAAATTAATCTACTACACCTAAAACTAAGAATGAAGTACTACGTACTTCACACAACGCTTAGTTATTAAAAGTGAGAAATGTGGATAATGGGGTACAGATGAGAGAGGAGAAAGGAGCAAAAATAAGGAGAGAAAGAGTTACCAAAATGAAGAAACACAACCACCATGCAACTTGAGCTCATCCATATACTATGGAGGCCAAGATAACTATTCCTCTTCAACTACCAACCCTGATGCTGTAAGTCCCCCACTTTCATTACCACAATATTTTTGTTGCATATCGACAAAAACACTAGAACTCGGATTAGGTTTCCAAGCAGAGAATTCACATAATACAAGAAAAATGCGTTTTCAAAAACGGGAGTGGATATACTATATCTAACTCTACATCTACTTTTGCAAATGCCCCATTGTATTAACTCTAATAATCTAGCTAATTCTGAATTATACAGTATAAGAAAGATGGAGAGGAAGGCGATTCTGAAAGTGCTCCAAGAGGAAACTGGTGGGATGGTAAAACAACAAACATTTTTTCTATTATATAAATGCAGTCTCTCATTCTTTTTTTTTTTTTTTTGATATACTAATATTACATGATTGATCATTTCTATATACTATATTTTAAATCAAAATATGCAGGATCGCTTTATTACTAATTAGCAAACCCTAGCTGATCATAAAGCACGATCGATAACGGCGTAAGTGGTAAGGTACACATAAGCATATATAAACATGCATCATAGATACATGCGCATGCATGCCTCACAGGTTTTCCAATTAATTACTAATATCTCTTTGATACCGTTCACTCGCAGGGACCTTAATTAAGTGAATATGGAAGTTGACGTATCCAAATCTATTATATCTACAAATGTTAACTAAAAAACTTGTAAAAGTATATATACATGTCTTAAAAAATACATCATAAGAAAGAGAAAGTAACAAAGAAAAAAAAAGAGTGTATATCTTAATGTATAAAAGATTAAGAGGAAATCAATGTCAATATAAAAGGGCTTTGACATGCTGGTTCTTTATGTTTCGACAAAGGCAACAAGTTTAGGCAAGTCTCTTTGTAATGAAGTCGACGTCTGTCTAAAAGTCTTTGTATTAAAAAAATTGAAATGTAATCCAATATCATGCTGTTTCGTATGTAACTATTTTATATCATATTCATATACGTAATCAAAGTCCAATAGTGCGAAATCAAACATTGCTAAGCGAAGCGAAGGACAATGACGACAAAACGTTTACAATGACAGCCTAAGAGACAGCCCAATAGTCCATGTTGGGCCTCAAATTAAAAAGGAAGAAGGAGAAAATTAAAAAAAAAAAACGCCGTTGCCGGGGATCGAACCCGGGTCACCCGCGTGACAGGCGGGAATACTTACCACTATACTACAACGACTTTGTTACCTGGACTCAATAAAATAGTTAATGTCTTAATAGATGATGTAACTTTTTTTTTTCTTGACAAACTGATAATGTAACTAAGAGAACAAAAGGACACATTGATATTGGAAAGTCTTAAGAGTGAAAAATTAGAAAATTAATCAAATCTAAATGTTTGAATCGTTAGCCTAACATTTATTTAGTAAATAAAATAGAGTTCTAAACAATAATATTACAAAGAACTCATTTCCATTGTCTTATAAGTTTTTGTTTGTATACTTTTTAAAAACCGTTGATACGATAAAATATAGACTCATTTAAGATGATGTATGATCTGTAAAGAAACTGTTAGGGCCTAAGACAAACTGTTATGCTACATCTGACGTTATCAACATGTGGAAACAAGGGTGAGGAAGAGAGGGCAAGGGAAACGATGTTCTGATTTTAGTAGTTCAACTTACTGATTTTGGAAAGTTTTTTTAGGCCATATGAGGTAATCAAAAGTTCAAACATAAAAACGTACGTTTATCTCATATATTCGGTACAAATAATCTTATGCTATATTTATCAAAATCATTGACAATGCGACTGAAATAGCATAAGATTATTTGGACAATTGTTATACAAACCAAGTTTTAAAATTGTTGTTTATGTACATGTCACCTTTACTATGTGACTGTCACATCATTGTTATTTAACTACTTTACTTTATTTTATTTTATTACCTTCCTAATTAACTAATGAAAATTTAGTTTTATTTGATAAAAACATTTTACATGTAGTTATGTGGGATCCTGTTCTATCAAGTTGTGCATATGAAAGCTAGAATGTATTACTACAAGAAAATAATTTTATTAAAACGAAATATTTAGTCACAATAAAAAGTATTTAATCACAATATAAACATTGTTACGAATTTGTGATGTTTTTTGAATGGTTGCAATACGATGGTCACAAATTTTTATTTGTAACAAAAACGTCACAAGAGTTGCAACGAATATATTAGTAACCATTTTGTCATCAATAATTACAACACGAGAAGTAACAAAACTGTCTCAATTACAGACTAACAAAACGTCTTTAAATCGTCACAATTTGTGTTTAAAATAACGTTTTAATTATGTATCTTATTATTACGAAACTATAGTCTCAAATGGTCACAAATGATAACTAAATATATGTCGCAAAAATTTAATAAACACTCAAAAATCATGATATTTTGTGACTATCATAATGTCCAATCTTGTCATTAGAAGTTAGTTTCAAATGGTCACAAGTTATTACTAAAAAATTCATTGCATATGATAAAAATTATGACTAAAAAAATAATTTTAAAATTTATAATCATACAATTTTTTTATAATCATAGACATTATATATACATTATAAGCTATCTTTATTCTTACAATGAAAATAAATCACAAATTCGACCAGATGAACATATTCGACCATAACTTTCATATTATAACTCCTATGGAAACGATCTCAGGCTCTCTGGAAAGGTAAGACTCAGATCTTTCCAACGGCGGGTAGATCAGCTTGTGGTTCAATTTGTAGCAGTGGTAAACAATTTCACAAGATGACTGATGTTAATTTGTGGATTTGTGCAGAATAGGTTTGAAAAAACATGTATAACTTTTAATCTACAAAAAGGATTACAAAATCCTTTGGGAAAAACTTACATCTACGGGTTGGAAAATTGCTCACCAAAATTCATCTATAAAAGAGTCCGTTTACCCCTGCTTTTCCACTATCTCCTAGGACATGTAAGATCTGTCCTTAATCTCAATTGTGCCTCATTGTTCTCTTTCTCTCAAATGGTTTACTTTCTCTCTCTAGGTTTAGGAGGCACAAAATTATAAAGAATAAAACCCTAATCATCTCTTAAATAAGTCTTGTTAAATTAGGGTTAGAGACTTGGCTTAATGCGCTTTGTATAAATGACATAACAATTTATACTATTTTATGACTAATGTTTACTGATTTCAATGTCATAATCTGTGACTTGCATATCTGTTAGAAGTTCATAACTATTTTGCAACAACATATTAGTCATAATATAGTCATAAGAGTGACGATTAATATTATCGTAACATATTCGTCACTAATTATGACAAACTTTTGTTACTAAATTTTTTCGTCATATTATAGTGACGAAAATACTATGAATTTGTGACAAATAAATTTAGTCATTATATCGTAATTAAAGTGTCACAAATTTGTGACGAAATTTTTTTGTCTCAAAAATACTCTCAATAACGTTACTTTCTTGTAGTGTATCGAAAATACATGGATTTGCTCCTATTGGATCCCACTATACTAAGTTGTTAAAAAATTATGTTTCTGGAGATTCAAGTGTAGATAAAAAAATTAAATCATTACGAACCATAATGCCAAACATGCAAACACAAGAAAACTAAATGAAAACAAAGAGACTCTTCCGAACAAGATTCATGTTTCCGAGGCTTTGACCATTGACGGTTCACTTATAGTGCTATTGCTATGCTAAGCACAAAAAAATGTCTATGTCTCACGTGCCGCACTCGTGTGTAACGGTGTACAGCCCATACATGCTTTGCGATAAACAGTTGGCGTCGCACGTGCTATAGCATTGCAAAACCGAGTGAACGAGAAAGAATCATTCCTTTTACATGTGGCGGGAGATATTTTTTGGGCCATCCTCTTTGCTTTGAGAGTTTCTAAACTCAAAGAATCCATGCCATGTTTTATCCTTTTGTTATTTTATTTACTTCATTGATTGTTGTATTGTAAATCAAAATGAGGATTGGAGGACATGTTTTGCGGAAATAAATCTAGACCTATAGTTTTGTGATGATATCTCAACTCTACAATATGGTGATCATTTATATTTTTTGTAATTTGTTGTATTATTGGAAAAGATTAAAGTTGCTTTTAGTTCGTTGGTCGTCATTAGATCTAGTGGAAACTGGATCGTAGATTCACTTAATTCTTTTGAGAATTTTAGGATCATGCCAAAGCCGACTGCTGATATCATATTTCATTTAGCTTTTCCTACTTTTTAATAGAAAGCAAGTAGACAGACACAAGTGTGTATATTGATATTATTCATTAGTGATTATTCTTTTCATTTTAAGTAAACAAAAATCTATTGATATCATATTTGCATATATATATAGCCGAATGTCTCATATCGTAGAAAGAAAAAAAAACAATTAAAAACATATTTTTTTAAAAAAAGCAGTGTGGAAAGAAGTTGATAACTTGAGGTTCACGAGATCGATAAGTAGATGAACGTTGGAACAGCTAAAATCCACGTAAAAGAGGACGAAGCATATGATTAAAATTGGCCAGTTAAGATTCTCCATCCTATGCAACTATCCTAATACAATATAATTAATCAGTCTCTCGTTCAAAATATTTCTGCTGACTTGTAATCTAACCATTTGTTTTGAATCTGAGTGTGAGTGGGAGGAAGATGAGTTGGATTGTCTCTAAAGCTCTAGATTACCGGATTAAACCGGTTAAATTTTGATGGTTAGCGAATCAACTAACTTTTAATGAAAATAGTGGATTTAGAATAGAATTACTAAAAATAAAAAGTAAACAAATTAATTCAATATCTACTATGATCATGAGAATTTTGTTTGGTTACAAATAAAATCACTTCATACGAATTAATACTAATCTTATACTACAATTTCTGTAAATAGTAAATACAGTTCAATTGATCATGTGTACTCCTTCATAGAAATACAAAATAAAAATCACTTCATAGTATCAGTAGGCTTATTACATACATTATAATAATATGAGGGAAGACTTCACATTTTGAAATTGAAATAGACGGTTGATATCTTCCTGTCACTATTTATCCAACCCAAAGAGCTTTCGGCGGGAAATTCGAAATGACATTTGCAGATTTTGTTGTTTTTTTTCTTCTCTTGTTAGTAGTCCACTCCACTTATATCTCTTTTATTTTTTTCTTTTCTTTTTGGGTTTATCTCATCCCACTACATATCACTCAATTAAAAAATATTCTGGGATAAGGGTAATTACCCCCCAGCCATTCGTTATTAGTTTTACAAGAGGAAAATAAAATAAAATAAATGTTTGGTTTGTAAAATGTTTTTAGTTTTAGATGGGAATGAAGGCAGAGAGAAAGAGAGGCTTCTTCTGTAAAAGCATTTGCTGGCAGACACACAAACCCCACCCTTCTCTTGCTCTTCCTCTCTCACTCTCTCTTCCTAAGCGCGTGCATATATATATTTTGCCCATTACTTATTATTATTTCGATCCAACTTCTTCTTTAGTAGTTGTATTATAACACTTTTTTTGTTTGTTAAAACTTAAAACTCTCTTATTTAGTCATTACCCATGATTGGTTGTTTATATATATATACCAAGTCTGATAATTCCCATCGTAAATTACGGGAAAAAAACTGGATTCCACCTCACAATCATCTTTTTTTTTTTTTTTCTTGTCGTCGTCGTTGTCATCAGAAAGACCAGCTTATAAAGCATTAAACCAAGTTAAATAATGTTGG
>NC_025690.1:21771127-21775079 GCF_000633955.1 Camelina sativa
GGGGGGGGGGGGTTGCTCTTAATATCTGGATAAATATACTAAAGCTTTTAATCGACAATATGAGAGTAGACTCCGGAGACAAGAGAAGCCAACTAGTGTTGGGGCACATTTTTTGGAGTAACTAGAGACATTACACATTATTAAAAGAGTTGATATGTTTTAAAAATATAAAAAGAATAGTAGTAGTGTATTGGTAATGTTTTCTTCTCTGGTTCGATATTCTTTAAAGAGGAGGAAGAGAAGATCTGTTCCCGCTACTTGTCACTTTTGACTTAATGGTGCTGTCCTTTTCAGCAGGTAAGCACATCTGCCCCCACCATCTCTATTTTTTCACTTCCTTTTTTTTTAGCCCTAAAATTATCCCATGGCGGGAAAATTATAATGTATAATATGATATCCAGATGCAATTGAGTTTATAAACCGGTTTAGTATCCGACGTTAACGTCTGTTAGCACGGCTCGTTTATTTTGGACGAATGAACTCTGACGGAAGAGAGACGGACTGTTAAAAATCCGTTACGTCAGAGACGGAGAGAGGGACGGATGATGACATGACTGCAGAATCGTTCTGAATTGCCCACCTCAGTCTTTTTTATTCAATTTTTTTCCCTGAGTAGTCACGAGATCTCTATGAGCCATCATCCTCTTTTTTTTTTTTGTAAATAAAAATAAAATAAAAAACCCTACTAGTAAAGTAACAAAATAGGGGTCTTTCAAATGGTTACCAGAAAAAACCGAACAGTCATGTCCTCTTTTGGGTTTAAACCTTTGAACCTAGTTTGTGACCCTTCTTCATCTTTTTTTAGTTGGTTATAATTAGCTGTGTAAATTCCCGTCTCATAGATTACTACTAGTACTACTAATAAAAAGGAGCGTGATTATAATTAGCAGTATTAATGTGGGAAAGGAGATGATTAGAATGATGAGAAGGATTTGCATGAGAGGCAAAAAGATGAGAGGAAGGCGTGATTATCAAGTGTTCTTTAGTTGCTTTTTTTCATTTTTGCCCACACTAGTAGTAATATTTTTAGTCTAGTCGTCTTAAAGACTGAGATTTTGTTTTAGTGTTTTTATTAATTAATAAACATTACTAGAGGAGGAGACATTGGAGCTGTAAAAATGACAACTTGTTGATTTTGGGATCAAGTGGGTTCCACCTGTATTTTCTCATGCCCTTTCACATTTCCTCATTACTATCTTATATGATTAATAATAAATAATATTATTAGAACCAAAGAGACAACACGATGAGATATTTGCAACAGTCTCAATTTTTTTTTTTTTTTTGCAAATTTAAACTATTTATTAATAACCTCAAATTTTGGAATCCAAATGATAGTACATACATCCAAGTATATTGTTTTTTTTTATAACAAATGTACTACTAATACGGAGTAGTATTTAAAAAAAAAAAAATACAAGTACACACTACACAGTATTGTTTCTTTTGGTTTCCAAGGCAAAATAGTTAAAAAGAAAGACCAAAAGAAAATAGATTTTTGATTTTCGTCCATCACGCATTAATTACGGATAATATTTATATTTAGAAGAAAAAATTAAAAAAAAAAGGCAGAAGTGAGAAAATTAAAGTGCTTTTGAGCTGTCTCATAGAAACCTTAATAAAAGCAACCATGTCTTCAACATTCTCCATCTTCCTCCTCACTTATATCCATTTACTACTTCACACCTCAACCTACCCTCTCTCTCTTCTGCTTCATCTTCTTCTATGTCTCGTCCTCTCCCTTCTCCGTATCTCTCCGTCAACCTTCCTATCATGGAGAAAGCTCCTGCTCCCGAGTTAACCCCTACTCGACTCGGTTTCCCTAGCGAGTTCCCTTACGAGTTCGACTCTCCTTCCTTCTCCCCTGGTTTCACTTCTCCCGGTGACTCTACTGAGACGGAAGACGAGAGCAGTGACGACGAGGAAGACTTCCTCGCTGGTTTAACTCGCCGACTCGCTCCTTCTACTCACCGTCTTACTCCTCCCCCTCTCTTCAAGACTCAGGTAAGAAACAAAACACAAAGATCTCTCTTCTTTCTCTTCTATAAGTCTACACAACTCATGCTTATTGATTCTGCTATACTCTGCAGGAGAAACGTCAAGCCGCAGCTACTTCGCCTCAGTCAACACTGAGTGGACTCGGAAGCTTTTCAAACTCTGGAAGCAGAAGTCCTATCCTTCCATCCCCTCCGGTTCCTACGTCATCATCACGTAGACACAATGCCTGGGATGTGATCTCTGCAGCTGCTGGAGAAGTTGCTAGACTCAAACTCGGAAGCTATAATAATGAGCCTCATCATCTTCCTCTTCAATCCCCTGAGTCTCTACTCCGCCGTCAAAACGCTGCGATTCTTGCTGAGCTCCAGCACCAGCGCCTCGTTGACCACTTGTGGCTCTGTTCTCAGTCAAGAATCTCGAAGAGAGTAGATCAAGAAGATGTCCTGTTCGAGAACCCGAGATACTCAAGACAGAGCATCATTGCTTTGTCTAACCCTACTTGGTTGCCACCGCAACACGCTGTAGCTCCCCTGAAGCGTCCTTCTGCCGGTGCCGGAGTTTTCCTTCCCCGGCAATACCCAACAACAACCACTCCTTCCAATTCTCAGAAAAAACCAGGTATGTTGTCTTAAAGATTCTCTTTTGTAGTAAGTCTTGATGTGTCAGAGAGAGTTTAATATTTTTGTTTTTTCGTCTCTGTACCAGTGAACTCTCCAGCTGTGTTGCAATCAAAAGTCAATCAGCACATTCTCAACTTTGATGAGTTCAACAATGTTGTTGGGTCAAGACGTAGCCAGATCGATTACGGTAATTATACCCTCAATTAACCTTTTGGATGAAGCAAAGTAAACAGAGCTATTAAACTAACTATGACTGTATTTATGATTTGTACAGAGTGCATGTTGGCGAGAAGTGCACTATTTGCACGTCAGGGAAGTTTCAGAGGAGTTAGTGGTGGTTGTCTGAACCAAGAAATACGTCTTCCACAGGATTGGATGTACTGAATTACTGATGATTGGGTTTAAACTGGGATTGTTTTGGTCTGAAAGGAGTACTTAGTTTAGAAGTGGTTTGGGTGTAGGTTATAATGTTATGATTAGTAGTAATAAGGGATATGATGATGATGAAGAATAAAATTAGGGGGTATTATTACAAGTGTGTTACATTATAATATAATGTATTTTTAGTTACGAAGACAAAGCTCTCTGTAATTTTTTTGTTAACCTTGGGAGGGTTTAAGGGAGTGGAGTGGAGTGGGGTAACTTTTTTTCACTTTTAGTCGACAGTGAAATTCAAAAATGTTGTTGGGTGGGATTTGTTATTTGTGTTACTTAAGTAGTGTGTTCTGCTATTTTTGGAAAAATCTATTGGGGTTGTAATAAAAACATCGGAATTATTTTGTTTGTTGATTAATTATTTTATCTCTCATTTCTTAGTAGTACTAAAGTACTTCCGATTTACTTACGTATTTAGTTGTGATTGAGCAAAGTTAGGCTTCAAACGTGTACCCGTTGAAAATTTGAAAAACAGAACAGTGGTTACATTTTAAATGAACTAACTAGTTTATTGTACTTCGAACTCTGGAAAAAAATCAAATCAAATTGGGTAGATACGTAGATCNTTTTTAAAAAAAAAAAAAAAAAAAAAAAAAAAAAAAAGTGGTATGATGACATGGAAACATGGAAAAAGCAAAAAAGAAAAAAGAAAAGAAGATCTGATAAAAAAAGAGAAGCCAAAGAAGTTGCGTAGGCGTGAAGCAGTGGGCAATGCACAGACTTTGAAATACGGAACACCTTTATTTTTCTTTTGGTTTTTTTTCATCTCTTCTGTAATTCTTCTGATCTATTATTGTCTACTGTACATATCGGTGGGGTGTAGGATTTTCCACAAAATTCTACTTTTTTTTATACTCTTTGATATTATTAGTTTGAACTTTATATACTGTGTCGGTCCT
>NC_025690.1:21775626-21776061 GCF_000633955.1 Camelina sativa
TTTTTTTTTTTTTTTTTTTTTTTTGACAAACCAAGTTTCATTCTTTTCTTAACAGTAAAAATGTTATTGTTACATACTACTTTCTTCCAAGAGTTAATATGGATGTGCTGTGTTATAAGTTGCTTCCTATTACTTTAAATCAGAACTTGAATCAAAAAATCGTTGCAGTAGTTGTGTGTGTGTCAACAAAAACAAAGCTTTGGACTAGAGACGTATCCGTAATATATTTGATTTTCAAATTTCGAATTTTTTTCAGTGTTGGTGGTTGAGTAGTGTGAGGTTGTGTAGGGTCCTATTTAGTTTTGCCTTTGACATTCCAAGATATTATGGTTTAAAATTTCAGGATATAAATAGTAGGGTTAGTGATGTTACAATTAAAAGAGAGAAGTATAGTAGGGTTAGTATTGAGTTTCTAAACCCCCCCCCCCCCCCCCC